>NC_068361.1:6804118-6981618 GCF_020536995.1 Dreissena polymorpha
TATTAGTTATTAGTTACGTAGTGAAAACAATACTTACGGATAATTTTACTTTATCGCCGTACACATTTTATCCGGTAACAAATTAATTTCAGTACAAGTATATTGCCATTTATCGAACTGAATTACACAAATTGTCTAGAGGCATGTGATAATACTGTTTAAGGCCCTTGGTTCGCATCTTCACCACTCACTATACATGAATGCCTTGTAAAAGTCGTGTTTTAATAAGAGCGCGAAACATAGTCGAGATCCACACAGGAAACGCGTGCATATTAATACTGGCCATGTGTCGCAACTAAATATAGACGTGCAAAACAGTACTTATGGAGGAAAAGTTACATCGGAATTAATTTACATTATAAAGATAGTATTGACCCATGGAAAAAAAAACGTAACTAAACGTATAAAAAAGTAAATTAATAGGCAAAGCAAAGGCAATAATTTAGCTGACTTGAAGAAAAAAGTAAAGTGAAGTCGAATTAATAATCAATTTATTTATGTTGTTTAGTTAATTCATGTGAAATACAAAATAACATACATAAATACACACATTACATGCATACATACATTCACAGTTACAATCATACATACATACATTCAGACATACATTAAAAAATATATACATGCTTACATAAACGTTCAAAACATACATTCATACATACATACAATCTGCAACAGTTAGCATTTTGAGCAGATCATGTCGACATGCCAAACAAACAAAATCGGTAACAGTTTCTTTAATTAGCAGCTAATTAGGCAGGCAGAGAACTTGTTACCGTTAACGATAAGCACCGCGATCTTTTAATTGGTAGACCGGACCGACCTTAATTGTTAAGAACTTGTTAGCTTTGAATAAAGCCGCATACGGGTTTATTATATTGAACTGTCCAAATCCGTAATTGGCGAAAACAAACAAATAAATTATTGTTTTCAGCTTGCATACGGATGGATTAAATTGCATGCTAATTGTTTGTTTTAATTACGGGGAAAATATCAAATAATTCAGCCGCGAAAACTTTTTATTAGCAAAAAGTGATTTGTTTTTCTTTGTTAACATAGACGAAAATCCCGTGATTATCAAGATGGCGACGTCCATGCCGAGGCAGGTATTTTTTTGCCGTTTTATAACTTTAATACTTGTACAACTTTATATTACTTTTGAAATTTCACTCAATTTCCAGACATAATAGCAAGAAAGTTACTGGCGTTATTGTCATTATAATACTCGTTTTTTATATAGCCGCGAAATTTCTTTAATTAGGGGGCACTTCTCCGGGTCATCAATTCTGACAGGGGGGCAGTTCTCCGCCCCTTATTAATCAGCATGGGGGCAGTTCTCCGCCCTATAAAAAAACAGTGAGGGGGCAGTTCTCCGCCCAGTGAAAAATCTTTGGGGGGGGGGCAGTTCTCCGGGGGGCACTTCTCCTAGAGCCGTTTATTCTGTTTCAGGTGAAGAACATGTCTGGTGCAGCAGCGATGTTCGTGTTCTTATTGCCGGGGATTCCAATGTCCATCGTTTGAAGTCTGCATGTCCTCCAAATGCAAGGATTGACTTTCTGCCCGTATCTGGTGAATAATTTTTAACTGTTTATAGTTGAGTGTGAGACCCAACATGTTTCTGTGGCATGCTGCTTTATATTACCCCTTTTACTGTCTTAAATAGTCGATATAAATTGCCGCCATAATCTTTTGATGATTTTTGCGTTGGCATAATTATTTTAGCTACTGTCTTATACTGCAGTGAGGACGATTGAACTTTACCGGTACGCAACACTTAACATCAAACAGGGTACCCTAACCCTTAACACCTAACACATAACAACTTACGCAACACCTTATCCTTTTATCCTATATATTTCTTTAGTATCGGGGGCTACCGCCCCCAAATCCCCGCTTTGTCGATGGTTGTAAACAACTGCGTACCGGTAAAGTTCAATCTAGCCCTGCAGTGTTTGTTGCTGCCTTTGGAAAAAAGGTTGCTAATTTTAATATTTATTTGAAGCTTTGTGTACCAAATAATTGTTTTTATGCCCCCGGTAGGGTGGCATATAGCAGTTGAACTGTCAGTCTGTCCGTCCGTCCGAACACTTTAATGGTCATAACTTTTTCAATATTTAACATAGCACCGTTATATTTGGCATGCATGTGCATCTCATTGAGCTGCACATTTTGAGTGGTGAAAGGTGAAGGTCAAGGTCATCCTTCAAGGTCAAAGGTCTAATATATGGCATCTGTCCATCCGTCCGAAAACTAACATTGGTCATAACTTTTTCACTATTGACGATAGCAATTTGATATTTGGCATGTATGTGTATCTCCTGAGGCTGAACATTTTGAGTGGTGAAAGGTGAAGGTCAAATGTCTAATATATGGCGTCTGTCCGTCCATCCGAAAACTTTAACATTGGCCATAACTTGTTCACTATTGATGATAGCAACGCGATATTTGGCATGCATGGGTATCTCCTGGAGCTGAACATTTTGAGTGATGAAAGGTGAAGGTCAAGGTCATTCTTCAAGGTCAAATGTCAAATATTCTGTCCGTCCGAAAACTTTAACATTGGCCATAACTTTTTAAATATTGAAGATAGCAACTTGATTTTTTTTTTATGCATGTGTATCTCTTGGAGCTGAATATTTTGAGTGGTAAAAGGTGAAAATCAAGGTCATTCTTCAAGGTCAAATGTCAAATATTCCGTCCTTCTGAAAATTTTAACATTGGCCATAACTTTTTAAATATTGAAGATAGCAACTTGATATTTGGCATGCATGTATATCTCATGGAGCTGCACATTTTGAGTGATGAAAGGTCAAGGTCATCCTTCAAGGTCAAAGGTCAAAATTTGCAATATTGAAGACAGCAACTAGATATTTGGCATGCATGTGTATCTCATGGAGCTGCACATATTTGAGTGGTGAAAGGTCAAGGTCATCCTTCAAGGTCAAAGTTTGAATACATGTACATGGCTTCAAAGCGGTGCAATAGGGGGCATTGTGTTTCCAACAAACGCATCTCTTGTTTTTAAAGAAATGCTTAAAACTCCACTGAATATTGCTTCAATACCCAAAAAGATATTTTACCCTAACAGTTTCATGGTATTTACATGTACACGTCATGTATATTATTACACTGATAAAACATGTATTATGGAATCAAGCAAAATACCCTTTCTGCTGTAACCAAAATGGGGAAAAAGATTGCAAATCCAGAAATTTGACGCAACATAGAACAAGTGAGATAAATATTAACAAAGATAAGCCTGCTTGTCTCGAACATAGCAATGATGACTATTTTTCATAATATTCAATAACAAATGACAACTCAAGAAAAATTATTGCAAATGAAAACCAATTCCAAATGGAAGATCTTATTTTACTATGCAGGTGCAAAGTATGTGTCTGACCGGAAGGGCTTTAGAAAGCTGCTGCATCAAGAGCTGATGTCAGGTTGTTACGACATATTGTACCTGCATCTTGGCTCTAACGATGTTTGCTGCAAGGATAGCGATTTCTACCTGTATGTTGAACAGTAATTTTTCAGTTTTAGTTTTTATTTAACCTATTTACCTTAGCTTTATTGCAGGGAACGCACTATGCTTATTGAGACACTCGAGTCTGTTCCTGGGAAGAACCAGAACTTGGTGTTTATGGAGAAGATAATGAGAACCTCCTAACTCCCTATCACTAGGCGGACACCACATCCACTACAACATTATGCTTTTACATTGGCCTGTATTATTGAATGTCCACACCAACCCCCTAACTAGAAACCCTGGATCCGCCACTGAACAGCTTAGCAGCATGAATAAAAATGAGCTTGATCAACTTAGTATCATTTTCTTATTAGATTTTTTTGGATTGGCATTTTAATGAAATAAAATAAGTTAGTTTCTCAAATATTTTTGTAGTTGTTTGTAACTTTTTATGCCCCCGGTAGGGTTGCACATAGAAGTTGAACTGTCCGTCAGTCAGTATGTGTGTCAGTCTGTCCGTCCGTCGGGAAAAAAAACTTCAACGTTGGCCATAACTTTTGCATTATTAAAGATAGAAACTTGATATTTGGCATGCGTGTGTACCTCATGGAGCTGAACATTTTTTATTGGTGAAAGGTCATCCTTCAAGGTCAAATGTCAAATATATGGCGTCTGTCCGTCTGAAAACTTTAACATTGGCCATAACTTTTTCAATATTGAAGATAGCAACTTGATATTTGGTGTGCACGTGTATCTCATGAAGCTGCACATTTTGAGTGGTGGAAGTTCAAGGTCATCCTTCAAGGTCAAAGGTAAAAATAAAAAAATACAAAGCGGCGCAATATGGGGCATTGTGTTTCTGACGAACACATCTCTATTTAATAATTGTTTGTGATGGGAAGATAATACAATTAGCAACTAATACCATTACCTTATTATCCCTTGCCATAGGAGGAGGGATATTGTTTTGGGGTTGTCTGTCCGTCTGTCTTTCCATCTGTCCGTCCAGCACTTTTGTGTCCGGAGCCATATCTTAGAAGTGCTTTGGCGGATTTCATTGAAACTTGGTATGAGTATATGTATGGATAAGAGGATGATGCAGGCCAAATGGCATCGTACACCATCTGTTAATAGCAGAGTTATGGCCCTTTGTTTCTTAAAAAATGCTTCTTTAGTGTCAAATATAACACTTTTGTGTCCAGAAGCATATTGGCAGGGTATATCAATTCAATGAATTTGCTTGTTATTTTTAGTTGTGTGACGGAGATCCTTGATGTTGTATTCAGTGTGTGCACTGAAATACACGTGGTGCTTTGCGTGATTCTTCCACGTGATTTTGATGTGAGAATGTTTCCCCGATGGCCACTCTCAGGGGCACAGTTGAGGAACTACTGCCAGTGGATAAGGAGCGCAAACAGCATGCTGTGGGAACTGAGTCACCATGTGCCTTCTGTGAGATACATGGACTATGGAGCAACTAAACAGGTATAGGGAAAGATCTAGAGTGAAATAGGAAGTTTCTCAGCAACTGTTGCATGGAATTTCATCATCATGAAACTTAAAATAAATATATGCATCATTATACTGCGGTGGACCAATCCCAAATTCTGTTCAGACATCCTTCTTTGCTCAAGAGATATGCCCCCTTAATTGGTGAAAATTGACTCATTGAGCAGTTTTGTTGCAATTACTGGTTTCTTAATAACTTTTACATGAAATATCATGAATTTTAAAATAGATGTATTACTTTGTGGTGGTACACTTGCACGTTTTGTTGGTTTCAGCTCTAGACGTAAAGCCCCATAATTAAAGATATCTGTCTGTGCTGTAATATGGAAGTTAATGAAATTAAAAAAATAAACATGTATTATCATTTTTTTAGAAGTTCTTGCATAAGTTTCGTCAGGATGATCATTTTGGTCAGTTCAGAGTTGTACACTCTAATTGATTGAAACTAAAATATTTTTTCATTCGTTGAGGGAAACCAGTTCATTTAATTTGCTGCTTTAATATCTTAGTTATGTTTAAAACAAATTAGTACGGTAACTATCTATAATCAAAATTTAATTTTAAGAAGTCCCTGTACTTGTCCCATGATGGACTACATCTGAGTGCTGAAGGGGCTAGGAGGTGTTTAGCATCCATACAGGACGACCTGCCAAACCAGCTGTGTGTGGAGGCTGCTGTTCAAGATCCTACAGAATGGCCAGCTCTCTCAGCCACGGAAGTACCGGTTCAGGAGCATGACAGCACCATAGCACTCTTTTCGGATATTGTGCAGACTGTGAGTTTAGTGCTACAACAAAGTGGACTGCATTTATGAGCCATAAGCAAATGTGATTTATGCACAAAACTGCAATTCTGCGTCAGGCTAAAACCTTAACATTGACTCTAAAATCAAAGCGCTTCCACCTACAAATATTCATAACAATTTGATTTTGCTGTAATGTTTATATTTTTGATTAAAATAAGCCGTTTAAAAAAAGTATAATACCTGTATTATGGTTAAATAAATTGTAGGGAGCTCAACCAGAGATTCAAGACAAGGTGGATGCAAGTGAAGTACCAGTTCCCAGGGACTTTAAGCCTCAGACACATAAAATAACGGTAACTTTTCTATGCATTTAATCGTACAGATATTTCATCATTCTTAATGAACATTTATAAAGTGATTGCAATCCAGTATTGATTGCTCATATGGCTTGTTACAGCCTATAAATTAATGTTATGTCAAGAGCCGTAAAGCTGGGCACCCTGTCATGTCTCTTTTTAGCCTCGCCTTTTTGCCCCTGATCAGCACCATAATGCCCTTCATTATTGGTAGCTGTAAGGCAATAGTTGGACTGCAGGTCCTATACTTTTAAAGCAATGCCTTTAATCATCTAAGGCATTGTTTGTCATTAAGTGGTAAACATGAAAAGTTCAACAGATGTCTTTGTGTGAAAGCCAGACCACAGAGTTGATGTCATAACCATTCAGTTATATCAGAACATAACATTCTGTAATTGTATAAAAAATAAACTAGTTAGTTTATATAATTTTGTTTTCCATATTTTCACACACACAATTCATTCTCAGGTTGTCACAGCCAGAGCTAAGAGGTCTGCAACCAGAAATGTCAAAGGTATGGAAAGAAGGTAAAAAATACTGTTAATTTCAGATAAATAAATGTAATGCATTCTTAAGTAGTTTCATAAAAATCACCTTTCTTAATGGAATTACATACAACATAAACATATGCCAACATAAGGCACTCATTGTTGCTTTATTTTTAGACACCCCAACAATATTTATTAGCGAGGCTGTTTTCGGAGAAAACCCGAGGTATTGTTATAGCCTGCTCGTCGTCCACCGGCGTCGTGCTAAAACCTTATCATTGGCTCTAAAATCAAAGTACTTCCACCTTCAACTTTGAAACTTCATATGTATATGCACCTTGATGAGTTCTTCACACCACACCCATTTTAGGTCACTAGGTCAAAGATCAAGGTCACTCTGACAAGCTTTTGCAGCCGAGCATGGCACCCGTTATGCGGTGCTCTTGTTTTATATAAAAACTTGCTGCATGAATGCTATTACTGCAGTAACTCTCTTGTTAGTTTCATGTCAAATAGGTTTAATCGTTTTGTTAGTTTTATATTGACGGTCATTGGAATTAGTGGTCGTCCAATATTGTCCGGGACAACAAAAATATAGTTCAGACATAGTTTCCCTTTTTTACTGGATGGCAATTTTTAGCCTGAATGAATATTAATTTTACATGATTGTGCATTCACAGACACTGCATTAATGATCCTGTTTTTTCGTCAAGCATTAAAGGTCATGCTGCAGTGGATTTATTTACCTTGACATTACTGAAGATGTGGCTGTTTTCCTGCCTGCATACAAGTTGAATGGCTTATGCTTGGTACTAATTTTATGACGATATGCTCCATACTTTTTAACACTTTCCATCTTGACAATTTACATAAATATTTCTTTCATAGGTATTTTCATTACTTTGATTTTAATATAAATCAGCAGAATGTGTGTTTGATTCATCTGTGTCCTATTTGTATGTATCATAATATAGTAATTGGTTCAAGCATGAAAGACAATGATTGCCCTGTTTATATGACACTATATTTGTAGCATGCCAATTGATCTGATAGCATGGCACAATGCTATAAACAAATTTTATGTTTTCATTAAAAAGAATGAATTTAATGAAAGGGATGTATTCACATTATTTCAAATCATCTTCAAAGGTATACGCTTTTCAAATTATATAACCGGTAGTAATTTGTAGCATTTGTACTGGTAATATGGACTGATAGCATAATAACTTTTCAGAAACGCAAGAAGATGGAAGTCAAGACTGGTAAGGTTAAAAGGGAGAAACCTACCATGACGAAAAAGAAGAACAAACAGGTAAATCAATGACAGAAAGTATTCTTTCTTGTCAGATAAACAAAACTTGTTCAAGAAGATCCTTTAAAACACACATTCATCCTTTCATGTATGGTCATTTAGATGTTCTACAAATACAGTAAAACCAAGCTTTAAAGACGACACAAAGAACCTTATAAAATTAGTCTAAATAGCTGGTATTCTTACAATTCAGGTATAATTGATTATCACCAATAACCTGTTAAGCGGGGTTTTGGTGTATGTAAGTCTTCCATGTGCAAGCTTTTCAGGACCAGTCCTGGGCCTGTATTGAATTCATTATAATGTAAAGATGTTCTAAAGTATGAACCAATTGTGGTACATGTTTTTGTTTTGTTTCAATTTCCATGAGTTTTTCACAAATATTACTGAGATGCGATTTTAGAATCCTCAGGCTGAGTGGTATTTTTTAGGTCCCTTGCTACAATTGCCCAAACTGCAGGGTGTGCTGTTCATCTGAAGATGCCCTGCTCGACCATTTTATAACGAAGCATTCATCGTGGAAAGTTGATAGGCCTGACACACTTTTCAATCAGGTTTTAAAATGGAACACATATTGTTGTATAGCTTTATGTTATGTAAATATACTCTTAAGATTTTGAATGAAAAAATATAATACTTTTTCTCCCCTAACAGTTTAACCTGAGGGGACTTATGGTTTGCGCTCTGTGTGTCCGTCATTCTGTGAGTCTGTCACTTTTTCTGGATCCTGCGATAACTTTAAAAGTTCTTCATATTTTTTCTTGAAACATGGATATATGGCAATATGGACATTATGTACGTCATTTCATTTTGTTCCTCATCAAAATTTCTGGTTGATATGGCAACAAATATATATAATGAAAAAAAAAATCCAAAAAAATCTGATAATGGTGGAACCTGTAGGGGACATACATTGCTTGGCAATAGTCTTGTTTGTCTAGTAAGTATTGTATTAAAGGAAGGGTTATTCTATTATAGGAAGATGAAATCAACGTGCCATCCAACATCCATTGCCACCGAGACACTGAAGAGACGCCCCAACAAGATGACAACGCCGCAAATGAAGATCAAGTCAATGTGCCATCCCACTTCTTTTTCCAACGAGACACTGACGAGACGCCCCAACAAGATGTAGACACTTCACAGCTTCTTCTTATTCTTTCAAATGACGTTGAACTTAACCCTGGACCGGTGAGATATTCCTGCCTTATAATAAACAATATTAGTGGGCAAGTTCCTTAATCAGAGGAATTTTAACCTTGTTAATGTTCTATAAATAAATAAATATATATATATATTATATGTGTGGTTAGGGTAATTTAAGGAAGGTGCTAGTTTGAAATTATTATCTCATATATTGACCATTTTCTATTTGTATGCCCCAAGATCAAATGATCGGAATATATTGTTTTTGGCCTGTCTGGTTGGTTATAAGAGAAATATAAGTACTTTACTAAATTCGAAGGTTTGTAGGCACTTAAACTTATTTAAATCATATACTCACATGTGGGAAGATTTAATTCATACAAATATTGATAACAATGATGATGAAGAACAGCAGTTATTTGATGACAATATTGATGATGAAATGCCTGTTTCGGTTACATTAAGTACTGCTGCATACAATAACTTCAATGAGAAATCTGGACTTTGGAATTTTAAGTGTAGAAGTAAACATTCTCCCAGACTTAAAGACAATAATGAGTTAAGGAAAAGTATCATAAAACGTGATCAGTGGAATGATTTTAACCTTGTTCGATGTTCAGATGGCTGCCTAAAAGGACCTGTATTATTTCCAGATATTCCAGACAATACCGGTCCCTGTGGAAGCGGTTGACTCAAGCGAGAAGATGACGATAATTACAGTGAAAATGGACTGACCATACACGAAAGACAAAGGACATTAAATATTTACACAAATTTTGCACCTGTAAAATGTGACATTCATATACGTGAATGCTATAATTCAATTAGTAAGCCATGCAGAATTCTTTGGGATGAAGGGGACTTAGATTGTTTACATGTATTAAGTAGGGATACAGCAGCAGGAGATGAAATAGGGTGGGATTTTGTATCTATGGTTATGAATTCTAGTTGCACTTTTTCCTCTTACTGCCAGTTTAAAAATGAGATGTATAAAACTCGCCACAATAAGGCTAGGTTTATGGATCAAACAGTTTTTTTTAATTTTTGGTTCAGTTGGGCTTCAAACATGAAAATAGATTTCCATATACCCTGTGGTGTATGTGGTTATGGTCCTAAGAGATTGTGCTGTGATGGTACAAAAGTAGGGGTTGGATTTCGGAATTCAAATTATGAGGAAATTACAGAAACAAACCATGCTTTGGGCATTAATAATACGCTGCATCGTAGAATGGATAGATGTTTTTTTGAAAATTTGAATGAAATTAAAGAGAATAAAATTATTCCAGAGAGGGATTTATTGGACCGTATCGAGTTGTTAAAACAAGCACTGCCCTCTGAAGTTTTGGGTTCCTTCGAAAGATTTTATCAAATGAGTGATAATGAACGAGTTGCATATTCAAATGTTTAAAAAATGCTAGCCACAACAGCGTCCATTACAAGCCTTGTACCCCCTGCATATTGTTACAAAATTCAACTATTATTAAATAGCCCCAATATTGAAAATGATCGATTTAATAGTATTGTTAATGAAACTCGTTCGTTTGCACCTGAACTAAGTGATTTAATTTGCGAGTCTTTAATAAGCAACAATGAAATATTGCCTGATGACATTAGATTATTTTTGCAATATCTAATTAATGAATCAATGTCATTGCAAGTTACTGAACCAGAACCACCTGTACCTCAACTGGGCACATACAATCCTGAAAAGTTTGTAAGGGCCTATTATTTTAATGAATCTGGGTTAAAGTTAAGAAGTGTAAGAAAGTTTTCCATTGACAATGATAGCTGTGTTAAAAGAAATATAGACCATGACGATACGACTTTAGAATTTGAAAAATGTCAAAAGCTTTATTCCAAAGTTGAAACTTCTGCTCGAGGAACATCAACATTATTTCTTTGGTTCTGTGCAGACCATGGACATTGCTATGGTTTCCACATGACTGGGGCAGAAGGAAGAAAAGATCCCGCATTATCACTCTATAGCTATTTAGAAACCCCTCCACAAGACGTGTTTTATGACTTTGCATGTAATTTACAAGAATATTGCCTAAACAGAGAAAGTGGATACTATAAAAATGAACATTTTTTTCATGACATTTTCCATGGCTACTCCCACAAATGTTCTCGTGCTTTTACAGCTAGCAGACTTCAAGGCTTTGAATCTGTAAATTCTGAAATATGTGAACAATTCAACAGCTTTATACAGTGCATTAAAAGGTCGGCCCGTCAGATGTCACAGTCACACTATTGCTTTTACCTACAATTCTTTTTAAATAACTGAATGGAATAAGAAGAAAAAATTATCATATGAAAAAAGATAAGAATTGCTTTAGCTGGGTTAGTTTTATTTGATACTTAAATGATCTATAATTTTAAGTTCATCTGAACTTTGAATACTTACTGTTGCATCTTTTGATGCTTTTTATACGCCCGTATAAATACGGGACGTATTATGTGAAACCCCTTGGCGGCGGGCGGGCGGCGGGCGGAAGGCATCACTTTGTCCGGACTCTAATTCAAATTGTATTCATCCGATCTTCACCAAACTTGGTCAGCAGTTGCATCTAGTTGATATCTAGGCCAAGTTCGAATATGGGTCATGCCGGGTCAAAAACTAGGTCATAGGGTCAATAAGTGCATTTTCAAAGGGGCCACTTTGTCCGGACTCTATTTCAAATTGTATTCATCCGATCTTCACCAAACTTGGTCAGCAGTTGCATCTAGTTGATATATAGGCCAAGTTCGAATATGGGTCATGCCGGGTCAAAAACTAGGTCATAGGGTCAATTAGTGCATTTTCAACGGCGCCACTTTGTCCGGACTCTAATTCAAATTGTATTCATCCGATCTTCACCAAACTTGGTCAGAAGTTGTATCTAGACAATATCTAGGTCAAGTTCGAATATGGGTCATGCTGGGTCAAAAACTAGGTCACAGGGTCACTTAGTGCATTTCAAGCATTTAGCATGGTGTCCACTCTCTAATTGAAGTAGTTTTCATCCAATCTTCACCAAACTTGGTCAGAAGTTGTATCTAGACAGTATTTAGGTCAAGTTGGAATATGGGTCATTCCAGGTCAAAAACTAGGTCACAGGGTCACTTAAACCATTTCAAGCATTTAGCAAGTGCTCTCTAATTGAAGTAGTTTTCATCCGATCTTCAATTTTCAAAGGGGCCACTTTGTCCGGACTCTATTTCAAATTGTATTCATCCGATCTTCACCAAACTTGGTCAGCAGTTGCATCTAGTTGATATATAGGCCAAGTTCGAATATGGGTCATGCCGGGTCAAAAACTAGGTCATAGGGTCAATTAGTGCATTTTCAACGGCGCCACTTTGTCCGGACTCTAATTCAAATTGTATTCATCCGATCTTCACCAATCTTGGTCAGAAGTTGTATCTAGACAATATCTAGGTCAAGTTCGAATATGGGTCATGCTGGGTCAAAAACTAGGTCACAGGGTCACTTAGTGCATTTCAAGCATTTAGCATGGTGTCCACTCTCTAATTGAAGTAGTTTTCATCCAATCTTCACCAAACTTGGTCAGAAGTTGTATCTAGACAGTATTTAGGTCAAGTTGGAATATGGGTCATTCCAGGTCAAAAACTAGGTCACAGGGTCACTTAAACCATTTCAAGCATTTAGCAAGTGCTCTCTAATTGAAGTAGTTTTCATCCGATCTTCACCAACTTTGGTCAGAAGTTGTGTCTAGACAATATCTACATGTAGGTCAAGTTCAAATATGGGTCTTGCCAGGTTAAAAACTAGGTCACGAGGTCCCGTAGTGCATTTCAAGCATTTAGCATGGTGTCTGCTCTCTAATTGAAGTAGTTTTCATCAGATCTTCACCAACTTTGGTCAGAAGTTGTGTCTAGATGATATGTAGGTCAAGTTCAAATATGGGTCATGGTAAAGTTATCAAGTTGTCCAAAGTCTTAAAACGGGCGTATCTTGTGACAGTTTGGCACTCTTGTTTCTATTTAAAGACTGAGCGAGTAAACACATACTATGTATTATTATGCAATAATTGTTTTGTGTTTATATCTCAACTGAGCATAAAGTGCTCAGGGTGAGCTATTGTGAATGGTCTTGGTCCGTCATGGGTCAACATTTTCTACTTAAACAACATCTAACCTCTGTGCCAATTTTAATGAATCATGGCACGAGTTTTCTTGCATGAACCTCTATCAAAGTTGTTAAATGAAATGCATTCCATGCATAAATCTGGTTGCGATGGCAACCAAAAGGAAAGCTTATATATTTGGCATAAAACATCGTCTGGTTGACCTCCTCCGTAAATTTCAAAAGATGCTATACCCAACTCAAAGGCAAATTTGTCCTTATTTGCTCATAGTGAACACTTCTTTTAAAGGGCCAGGAAGAGAGTTCAAGTTTATAGACAAAAGCAACAGTCAGATGAGCGATATAGTGTCATCATGGCACCTTTATAGCTGAATCATTTATGAAAAATTGTCAATGATATGTTCTGTGACTTGTATGATTTGCAGTATTCATTTCGCTGTCTTCATGCACCTTACAAAAGCCATTTTATTATCAGTGTTCCTGATTCTGTTGTAGCATTTATTCTTGAAATTCGTTATTTTTCATATTTTTCCTAATTGTTATGCTCCCGAAATACAATTTCGCCGGAGCATATAGTTTCCAGTTTGTCCTTCCTCACTAGTTTCCCATAGCACCTTCAATTGTTTACCGATCTCTTTCATATTTGGCATGTAGGTACCTTGCATGGACCTTAACCTTTTGATGAGGTCACTGGGGTCAAGGTCACCAAGGCTAATAATAGATTTTTCCGTCACACTTTTGTCACAGTTTCTCATAGCACATTCAATACTTTAACGATCTCTTTCATATTTGGCATGTAGGTACCTTGCATGACCTCTTCCTTTTGATGAGGTTTGAGGTCACTGGGGTCAATGTCACCGAGGCTAATAATAGAATTTTTTAAGGTGGTTATTAACACATAGATTGACATAGCGCATCATCGGGGAGCATCCATCAGTTTCACTGATATTCTTGTTGTATGTTATATACGTGATCATAGATACTGTAAATTTTGTCTTATGCGACAGGTTTATCATGTAGAAGATGAGTACCCTGTGTTTATGCAGTGCCCATTATATAACACAGATATGATTTGTTTATTCCGCAGTGTTTGAATGAAATGGAAACTTTGGTTTGTTCAATATGTTAATGGCCGATGAAAATGACAAGCACATATTTTTGATTGCAAAATGTGTGTATGTGCATGCTAATATATAACAACTACGTAATTATCATGCAAATTAGCTGTCATTTTAATTCTGCATGCTTGTATTGCATTGTTTATTTATATCTGATAAAAAATACTGATTCTTAGGTTACTTTATAAGTATGTTACTATTTTGCATGCTTACATGTTATAGGTAGTTAATTATAAGGTAATCCTTGTTTTGGTGGTATTATAATGTATAGCAGCATTTGTTCTACGAAAGTGCATGCGTGTTGCATCATATGACTTTGTTTTCTTTAACTATTCAGGTTATTTTATATAATTATGAAATTAAACTATGTATTATGGCCCTGTGGCCTGACTGCAAATAAATATTCGTATTTGTATACAGTTTTTGTAATGTTATGTATGGTGGTATCATGTTGTTTCACTTTTTGATCAATATAACTATTATGCATACAATGTGTTATTATTCTTACCTCAAAGGAGCCATATCAATACAAATTACAACTTTCCTTCAAGTGAACAGGTTGACACGAGTGACTGGTGTATCGGGCATATCTAGGTTTTAAAAATGACAATGAGATTTACTATACGGTTAAACATTGTTATAACTGGTGACACGATTACAAGCGGTACATTTACCGGTAGTTTCATACAAATGTTACATAAATTCATGTGCCATATCAAGTACAAGCGGCACGTACATAGATAGTTCGCATACCCATGTTCAAGTAATATCTATTACAAGAGACAATTGTACCTTAGTTGGCATAGTCATGTTCAAGTGAACAATGTCGCATGCGTGATATCATTCAAGCGTCACGTGTTTCGGTGGTTTATATACGCATATTCAAGAGATCCATGTCGCATGCGTGACATTACAAGCGCCACGTGTACCAGTAGTTTGTATACCCATGTTCAAGATACATAACGCACGTGTGATATCAATTACAAGCGGTACATGTACTAGTACTTTGATATTAATGACGAGCGTCACTTGTAACGGCGGTTGACATACGCATGCCCAAGAGATCCGTGTCGCCTGAGTGATGTTCATGGCAAGCGTCACGTGTACCGTTAGTTGACATACGCATGCTCAAGAGATCCATGTCGCCTGCGTGATGTTCATGACAAGCGTCAAGTGTACCGATAGTTGACATACGCATGCACAAGAGATCCATGTCGCCTGCGTGATGTTCATGGCAAGCGTCACGTGTACCGTTAGTTGACATACGCATGCTCAAGAGATCCATGTCGCATGCGTGATATTAATGGCAAGCGTCACGTGTACCGTTAGTTGACATACGCATGCCCAAGAGATCCATGTCGCCTGCGTGATATTAATGACAAGCGCCACGTGTACCAGTAGTTTGTGTACCCGTGTTCAAGATACATAACACACGTGTTATATCAATTACAAGCGGTACATATATAGCCTTGTTCAAGAGATCGATGTCGCCTGTGTGATAGAAATATCAAGCGCCACGTGTACCTTTAGTTGGCGTACCTTTGTTCAAGAAATCCATATCACATACGCGATATATCAAGCGTCACGTGTACCGGTAGTTGGTGTTACCTTGTTCAAGAGATCCATGTCGCCTGTGTGATAGTAATATCAAGCGTCACGTATACCTTTAGTTGGCGTACCCTTGTTCAAGACATCCATGTCACATACGTGATATTAATATAAAGCGTCACGTGTACCGTTAGTTGACATACGCATGTTAATGAGATCGATGTCGCCTGCGTGATATTAATGGCAATCTTCATGTGTAGGGGTAGTTGACATACGCATTATCAAGTGATCCATGTCGCATGCGTGATATTAATGGCAAGCGTCACGTGTACCGTTAGTTGACATACGCATGCACAAGAGATCCATGTCGCCTGCGTGATGTTCATGGCAAGCGTCACGTGTACCGTTAGTTGACATACGCATGCTCAAGAGATCCATGTCGCCTGCGTGATATTAATGGCAAGCGTCACGTGTACCGTTAGTTGACATACGCATGCTCAAGAGATCCATGTCGCCTGCGTGATATTAATGACAAGCGTCAAGTGTACCGATAGTTGACATACGCATGCACAAGAGATCCATGTCGCCTGCGTGATGTTCATGGCAAGCGTCACGTGTACCGTTAGTTGACATACGCATGCTCAAGAGATCCATGTCGCCTGCGTGATATTAATGGCAAGCGTCACGTGTACCGTTAGTTGACATACGCATGCTCAAGAGATCCATGTCGCCTGAGTGATATTAATGACAAGCGCCACGTGCACCAGTAGTTTGTATACCCGTGTTCAAGATACATAACACACGTGATATACCAATTACAAGCGGTACATGTACCGGTAGTTTGTATAGCATTGTTCAAGAGATCCATTTCGCATCTGTCAACTCCATGAGAGTGCCAACCGAGATGTTTGATGAGATTCTCGCACGAGTGAGCCAAAGGATAACGAAACAGCGCAACAACTACAGACTTCCAATTGAACCAGGGATGAAGCTATCAATTGCGCTGCGGCATCTTGTGTCTGGTTCAAAGTACCGTGATATGCGATTCGGCTGGAGGGTACCCCACAACACTATTTCTCTTCTCGTGCTAAAAATAAGTACCGCTTAATTTACTATAGTGTTAAAATAAATTTAAAAAAGGCTTCTGTTAGTCATTTTAATATTTTTATATATTTTAATGTCTACGTCTAGCATCAGTTTATATGAATTGCATTGTGTTAAGTTATTGGTATAGGATAAAAGGCAAATAGATGAGTGCGCGCATTACAACACTAACCTTCTAAATTGTATATTGTAATTAGTACTGTCTTGTGCGCATATCTTGAAATGCACACAGTTATAAGAACATTTTATGAAGTAGTATATTTTTACTTTATCATCCACTCGCTAAAAGTCATGGATTATCTACTACATGTGTCATACACTTATAATCCACGCGAGCTTATTATACTGTTATCTTTTACGCGTCAGGTCTGTAGAGCAGTCATAGATGAGTATGCTGACGAGGTGATGCCGTTGCCAACAACAGCTGCCGATTGCACGCGATTAGCGGACGGCTTCAGGGACAGCTGGAATATCCCCCATACTCTTGGTGCTATTGATGGCGAACATATTGCTTGCAAATGTCCACCAAGATCCGGGTCTACGTATTTTAATTACAAGAAGTACTTAACCGTTGTCCTGCTAGCCCTGTAGGATTCTGAGTACAAGTTCGTCTGGGCTGACATTGGAGGCCGTGTTGCTGCATCCGATGCCCAGTTGTGGAACGATTCCGACCTGAAGGCAGCAGCTGAGAACGGAGACCTTAACCTGCCAGAACCTGAAGTTTTGCCACATGATTCTGAGGATGTGCCCTACTTTTTCATCGTTGTACGTTGTACGTTGGTGTTCGGTACTTTTCCGTTTCTCTCACGTTGGGCGAACGTTTTGTCCGGTACTAATGCATTTCACTGCCGTTTTATCCGGTAGAAGTCCTTTACTCGCACAGTCATATCCGTTAGCCGACCGTTAATTATCAGGTACATTTCCGTTAAACGTTCGTTTTTTCCCGTTATAGCACCGGTACTTGTGCGGTCATTGTGTGTTTCCTACGCTTCACACACCTTTTGCGAGAATCTTGAGCGGCAAAGCAGGTAATTTAATCACCGGATAATCAAAATCTGCATTTTTGTGCGTTTTTCTCCGTTGCATATTCGTAAGTCGGTCTGACCGGGCCTTGTAATTTTGTAATTTGCTCAATTCGTTTCTATCTAAAATCATTACCCATATAAATCGCGTCTATTCGACGTTAACCGGTTTCATAATAACAAAACACATTTCACAATGTATAGGCTCAAACAAACTTGGAATACTTAGGGAAAACGTAGAGCAAAATAGGAGGTAGCTTCACCCAGCTCCTTTTTTTGGTTCATCGCTCCTGTCCCTTTAAGGCATCAACATTGAAATGATGAATATCCTCCAAACTTTAATTAATTTTGTCAAGTATTCGATAACAACACTCACGAAGCACATGTGCTTACACCTGTAATTAAATACATTTTACTTACAAATACCCTTGATATAACACATAATCAGAAAATGTCATCGTCTGTTCCGAATTTCCACACTGCTCACTTCTTTAGCAGCACCAGGCACCTTTTGGGATCCTAGATCTTTCCATTGGTATACTTTTGACTGTGTAGTACCATTTGCATTTCAATTTTCTTGTGGATGTATCATCAGCTACGAAAACTTAGTTTTCTGTACGGTGTCAAGCGTTTGGGTATGTAGGAAGTTCGTCAGAAACGGTTAATGACGCTATTTTTGCATTGATACTTCATGCTGCCAAGCAATGACTGTATGCATACAGACACATCCTTAAACTCTATATCTACAGGCGTGTACGAGTACTTTAAAACCACAGCTCTTCTTAATATTCGTACAATAGTGTACTATAAATTAAATAATCTTATTATGTATCCCTGATTTGAAGTAATCTAAGACCAGAGCACATTTTCACCAACATTTCAAGTTGAAATAATAGACTCGTACTTATATTTTACAAGCAAAAAAAAATTCTGTAGGTATCAAATTATGTTAAAATAATAAAGTGTTCTCTGTCTAGTTCTCCGTATATTGAATGCGATTGTTTTACGATAAGAATACCTAATAGGTCAAATGCTTTTCCATTGCCTTTCTAAAGTCCCAGTCTTACACAGAGCAAAATTCATTTAGACAACTATCCGATTGGAATAATTTTAGGTTCATGAGGATCAATGTTGACACCAGTACTTCCTTCAACATTCAGATTTACAAAAAGCCTTATTCGTTTAATTTCTTGTTTCATAAAATACATAGTTTTGATGATTCATAAAGAGTCATTTTGATGTAAACGTCGTATTTCTTTACACTTTAGTGTGAAATTCATGAAACAACAAGATATGTGTTTGTCAGAAACACTATCAGTACGTCCCCTTCTGTGCCGCTTTGAAGCTATATATTTGACCTTGACCTTTCACCACTCAAAATGTGCAGCTCCATGAGATACACATGCATGCCAAATATGAAGTTGCTATCCTCAATATTGCAAAAGTTATGGCAAATTGTTAAAGTTGGAGCAAACAAACCAACCAACCAACCAACCAACAGGGCAAAAACAATATGTCCTCCCCCCTATAGTGGAGGTGGAGGGGGACATAGAAATAACAAGATGCGTTTGTGAAACACAATGTCCCCCTATATGACGTTTGACCTTGAAGGATGACCTTGAAGGATGACCTTGACCCTTCACTACTCAAAATGTGCAGCTCCATGAGATACACATGCATGCCAAATATCAAGTTGCTATATTCAATATAGCAAAAGTTATTGCAAAATGTTAAAGTTGGCGCAAACCAACCAACCAACAGACCAACCAATAGACCAACCAACAGACAGGGCAAAAACAATATGTCCCCCACTACTATAGTGGGGGACATAAAAAGCAAGGCAATCAAATCATATCGATAACAACGTTGAACTTCCATCATATACCTTTTTGGCAAATATGGAAGTTATGTAATAATAACAATACAGTGTTGTTGTTTTGTCATTTATTAAGTATACAGATCATTGCAAGATTCTGATGGCTTTTCTTGAAATGCATCACCAGCCATCTGGAACACTGAAAAAAGGCAATGGATACTCTGTTAAGTTATGGTGAAAAACAAATTATTTGCATTTTTTGTACAAAAATAAATTAAAAAGGCTCACATTATACTGCAAGCAATTCATAAGTTGCCTGCTGGTGACCCCCCCCCCCCCCAACATCATTAACAATAGTGCATTGTCTGTATATTACCATCAATTCAAGATTGTATGATTCAATCTCAATGCTTTGTTTTGGTTAAAATTGGTACAATGAATCATATTTATTTTAAGCTAACTCACATGCAATAGTTACTGAGAAACGGCTCCGAATGGAAAAAAAATCTTAAATGTCAGTCTAATAAGGGGCCATAACTCTTGAGCTATGAAGGTATAAATCATTATAATGTCAGGGTCAAAAGTATTTTATGTGGTGTGTTTGTGTTGAAAGTGTTCACAGATCCATGGAAGTGTTAGAGATATGTAGAAAGAATTATAAGCATTCTACAACATGTGTCATCACTTTCAGACTCTACCTGGGACATTTCAAAGGTTATCCATCACTGAAATGAATGTAATAAGTTGAAAAAAGGCTATATTTAAGGTAATAAAAAATATATTGGTACATAATTTGAACCAAACTTCTCAGGCAGTTTCTAATAATGGACTTTAATCAAAGGTTTACCAAAAATGGAATTTTTTTAACAAACAAAAAAGGCATGCCATGGCTAAACTATTAATTAAATCTTACCTACCATAGTGATTTTATTTACAAATGATCAAAGAAATGAGTGAAAATATATACTGTCTATGCTCACAAGTGAAATAAAATCGCTACCAGAACCAACACATTTTCACTTTATTTCATGACTCTCTGAACAAATTGTATACTATTATAGTTCTTGAATACATTCATATTGGCGAATTTGGCAAGAACCAGAATGAAATGTCACTTTGATTTTCAAAAATTTGATTCTTGAATCATATAAGATTTGTTAAAGGGCATATTGACAGCTAAAACGGAATTTTATTCTCTGAAATAAATGTATGCGTTAATATGAACTTATTTATATGTTTCTTAAAGCACAGACCTTGCTTTATATATTGTAAATATGTACATTACTAATTAACAAGAGCTGTCAGAGGACAGAGCGCTCGACTATTCAAGTGCTTGACAGTATAACGTAAGCCATCATGGAGAGGGGGTATAATGTGTGTGTGTGTGGTCATTTAATAGATGATATTTCAAAAAAAAGAAAAAAAAGAAAAATTTGAGGGGGGGGGGGGGAGTCAAGGTCATTCAAAAGTCAAGGTCAAATTCAACTTGCCAGGTACAGTACCATCATGATAGTAAGAAAGTATTTGAAGTTTGAAAGCAATAGCCTTGATACTTTAGAAGTAAAGTGGATCTAAACACAAAATTTAACAAAATATTCAAAGTTACTAAGACAAACAAGAATATCAGTGAAACTGATGGATGCTCCCTGATGATGCGCTTTGTCAATGTATGTGTTAATAAACACCTAAAAAATCTATTATTAGCCTCGGTTACCTTGACCCAGTGACCTCAAACCTCATCAAAAGGTAGAGGTCCATGCAAGGTACCTACATGCCAAATATGAAAGAGATCGGTAAAGTATTGAAGGCGCTATGAGAAACGGTAGCAAAAGTGTGACGGAAGGAAGTCTATTATTAGCCTCAGTGACCTTGACCCCAGTGACCTCAAGCCTCATCAAAAGGTAGAGGTCCATGCAAGGTACCTACATGCCAAATATGAAAGAGATCGTTAAAGTATTTATTTTTTTTAGGGGGGCGGGGGGGGGGGGAGTTCTGGGGTGGGGCATGGGGGATGGTTTGGGTGGAGCCCCTTGTGGTATGTCAGGTAAGTGTTGTTTTGTCAAAGTATGAATCAAATGTGATCATAAATCCCCTCCGATGAAACTGGTAGGGGACAATAATGAGCGGATACAAATTTAAAGGATAGAACTGAATGTTCAAACCTTTTATCTTGTTTGAACCTGATTGGTTTTGCAAATCGCATTAATTAATTGTGGTGAGCATTGGTGTTTTGTTTCTTGGAACAATGAAACGGGATATGTGATTTACTAAGAAGAATCAAAATCATAATGTGGCAAATGAATATTTATCTTCAAGTGTGAGTGATGCCAAATCCAAACTCTGCATATTGAAACAATATGGTCACCATTTGAGTGAGATTTAAAAGAAATATTTCTTAGTGGCCTAGGACCTTTGACCTGAAAGTATAAATTCAGCATATAACCTGATTGTAGCGAGTTGTTGAATGAGCTTTCTTGCATATATAATGGTATGTGAAAATTGAGTATTAAGTGTGACTTTGACCATGAGACGAGTTATTCCAAACCTAAGCTTTCAATTTTGGCTCGTTATGCATTTATACTTCACATTGCACCCTCTATTAATTACCTTGAAGACTCTCGTCACACCTTGGGGAGGTTGCTGCTGGGAGATAATTTTTAGGTCCAGGAAGCGCTCAGAAGCAGTCAATATAGCAGTAAGCATCTTCCAGCACCCTGTTATGGAGAGAAGAGTATTGGGGTTTATGGTGAGAACTGTGAGTGTCATTCTTTTGTACAGTTGTAGTGGCAGCCATTGTGTGAATACTCATGTAATCACTCTCACTTAAGTATCAATAGCTAATTATATATATATATATATATCATTCGGAAACCATTTTACTGCTTCAGGTCACTGTGACCTTGACCTTTGACCTAGAGACCTGGAAATCAAAAGGGGTCTTCTACCAGTCATGATCAATGTACCTATGAAGTTTCATGATCCTAGGCTTAAACTTTCTTGAGTTATCATCCGCAAACCATTTTACCGTTTCGAGTCACTGTGACCTTGACCTTTGACCTAGTGAACTGATAATTGAAGGGGTCATTTGCCAGTCATGATTAATGTACCTATGCGTTCTTGAGTTATCATCCGGAAACAATTTGATGGACGGTCTGACCGACATGTGCAAAACAATTAACCCCCTCTTCTTCGAAGGAGGGCATAATAAATTAATTTTGTTCAATCTATCTATTTATCCATTAATAAGTTCACACTTTCAAAACAAATATAATACAAACTTGGTCATAAACAATAATAAAATACCCCTGCTGTCCCTGTGAATGTTTATGAGCGAGGATCAAGGAATCAAGACCATTACTCTTGGATGTGAAATCAATGCAAATAAAAATTGTGTTTTGAAAATCTTCTTTTCATGCTGATCACATATTTACAAGTTTGAATGGATAGACAAATCCACAACAGACCAACCAACATACAGACTCCAATATACCAGGAATAACCCCACATACTGCATTGACACAGAATATTTTGCATGCTGTCTTCACAAAATAAGAAAAACATATTTACATGTTTGGCGATTTTAAGAGTTATTATGCAATCGTGACCTTGACCTCAGAGATATCGACAATTCTTTGGCATGACACACCGTTAAATGATGGTAAACAAATGTGCATTTTTTTTGTTTAATCTCACAATGAATGACATAGTTATGGCCCAGATAAACTCACAACCAAACTTAGATAGATATTCAGTCACTATTTATTCCAAACAAGAGCGCCGCATGACGGAGCAATATACGCCCGATTCGTGTGCCATTGGAGATGATACACTGATGATTGATGTATTTGTTTTGGAAATAAGCAAAAAAAAATTTCAAAAATCGCGAAAAAAATAAACCCGATGAAAATATCGCAAAATAAAACTGGATAAAAATATTGCATAAAAATATTGCATGTGTTAATCGGTTGCATGTCTCCAATCAGACCTGACTGATATATAATCTATATACTACCTCTGACCAAGTTTGGTGAATTCAACTTGAACTAGAGCTTTGTCACTGAATGTGACTTATACCCCCATACCACTTTGACGCAGGATAAAAAGTTGTTTAAAAGTTTCGGATGAATACAATTTGAATTAGAGTCCGGACAAAGTGGCGCCGTTGAAAATGCACTAATTGACCCTATGACCTAGTTCTTGACCCGACATGACCCATATTCGAACTTGACCTAGATATCAACTAGATGCAACTACTGACCAAGTTTGGTAAAGATCGGATGAATACAATTTGAATAAGAGTCCGGACAAAGTGGCGCTGTTGAAAATGGACTAATTGACCCTATGACCTAGTTTTTTACCTGGCATGACCCATATTCGAACTTGGCCTAGATATCAACTAGATGCAACTACTGACCAAGTTTGGTGAAGATAAGATTTATACAATTTGAATTAGAGTCCGGACAAAGTAAAATGCACTAATTGACCCTTTGACCTAGTTTTTGACCCAGCATGACCCATATTCGGACTTGACCTAGATATCAACTAGATGCAACTATTTACCAAGTTTGGTGAAGATCGGATGAATACAATTTGAATTAGAGTCCGGACAAAGTGGCGCCGTTGAAAATGCACTAATTGACCCTATGACCTAGTTTTTGACCCGGCATGACCCATATTCGAACTTGGCCTATATATCAACTAGATGCAACTGCTGACCAAGTTTGGTGAAGATCGGATGAATACAATTTGAAATAGAGTCCGGACAAAGTGGCCCCTTTGAAAATGCACTTATTGACCCTATGACCTAGTTTTTGACCCGGCATGACCCATATTCGAACTTGGCCTAGATATCAACTAGATGCAACTGCTGACCAAGTTTGGTGAAGATCGGATGAATACAATTTGAATTAGAGTCCGGACAAAGTGATGCCTTCCGCCCGCCGCCCGCCCGCCCGCCAAGGGGTTTCACATAATACGTCCCGTATTTTATACGGGCGTATAAAAATTGTGTTGAAAGCCTGTCGACAGGTGTCGCAAGCCAGTGTTATAGGACCTAAAGTCAAAATCCATGTGACCTAATTTTTCGGCCCGGCATGGCCCACGTTTGAAGTTGGCCTAGAGATCATCTAGATTAAACTTCTGACCACGTTTGGAGAAGATCGGATGAAAACTACTTGAATTAGAGAGCAGATACCATACTGAATGCTAAAAAACGCACAAAGTGACCCTGTGACCTAGTTTTTAGCCCGGCATTGCCCATGTTAAAACTTGGCCTAGAGATCATCTAGATAAAATTCTGACCAAGTTTGGTGAAGATTGGATGAAAACTACTTAAATTACAGAGCGGACAGCATGATGAATGTTTTAAACGCACTAAGTGACCCCGTGACCTAGTTTTTGACCCGGCATGACCTATATTCAAACTTGACCAAGACATCATCTACATACAACTTATGACCAAGTTTGGTGAAGATCCAATAAACACCTTGAATTAGAGAGGGGACACTTAATACAGAGCCATCGACAGACAGACAAGGTCACTCCTATATACCCCACTATACTATGTTTCTGGGGATATAATAGCAAATAATCAAGAAATATAAAACAAGATAATCTTGATAATAATAATTAATACTCAAGCAACAAACATATGAACCAGGTATCGCATTGTGGAGCACTAACCAGTTTTTACTGCGGAAGACGACAAGCTACATTCTGTGTGTGATGGGCGGTTGGGAACCATACCCTTCAATATGAAAACTTGCCAGCTTCTAAGTGTTCCACACAGAGGTCAGCACCTTCACTGTCTCCAGCTCAATCTCTAGGTACACCTACCTATATATGCAAAAATCAATTGAGTGAAACCACTAGTTTGATTATCCATTAGATGCATTCTTGATCAAACATTAGAGCAGTAGTACCCGTGTGATTTACAATATGGGTATTTTTACTGGATGCTGTAAAAATAACAGTTTGCTTTTGTTCACATCAATGACCATGATAACACATTAATGGCTATAAAAGAAATAATGAAATTAGCTGAACAAACGCGAGTTATCAACAACCTATGGCATAACTAGCAAAACCATCAGTACAGTTTACAAAAAAAAACGCTTCTTTTGAAAAATGGGTTGTTTGTACAGTAACTGTAACACTATTTACTTACTTACAGTTTCGTTTCACATTCATATGCATTTTCTAAATTTTGGCATTTAAATTACATAAAAAATATGAGTGAAAATAGTTTCATGCATCGTCAGTAAAACAAGAGTGCCAAACTGTCACAAGATACGCCCGTTCGAAGGTTTTGGACACCATGCTCAATGCTTGAAATGCACTAAGTGACCTCGAGACCTAGTTATTGACCCGGCATGACCCATATTTAAACTTGACCTAGATATCATTTAGTATAACATCTGACTAAATTTGGTGAAGATCATATGAAAACTACTTCAATAAGAGAGCAGACACCATGCTAAATACTTGAAATGCAATATGTGACCTTGTGACCTCGTTTTTGACCCTGCATGACCCATATTCCAACTTGACCTACATATCATCTAGACACAACTTCTGACCAAATTTGGTGAAGATCGGGTGAAATCTACTTCAATTAGAAAGCAGACACCATGCTAAATCCTTGAAATGCACTAAGTGACCTCGTGACCTAGTTTTTGACCCGGCATGACCCATATTTGAACTTGACATAGATATTGTCTAGACACAACTTCTGACCAAATTTGGTGAAGATCGGATGAAAACTATTTAAATTAGAGAGCGGACACTGCTGTGGACGCCGTCCGCCAAGGGTGAAACTATAATACGTCCCGTTTTTAAAAACGGGCGTATAAAAAAAGGAGAGCATAAGATTTGGCTGTGTGAGAGGGTGTTTTGCTGCGTAAATGCGCGACTCTCACGCTGAATGCCCGATACTTGACAGGCGCATGAATGTTGATGCAAACTACTTCAATTATAGAGCAGACACCATGCTAAATTCTTGAAATGCACTAAGTGACCCCGTGACCTAGTTTTTGACCCGGCATGACCCAAATTCGAACTTGACCTAGATATTGTCTAGACACAACTTCTGACCAAGTTTGGTAAAGATCGAATGAAAATTATTTGAATTAGAAAGCGGACACGAAAAGTGTGACAGACTGACAGACAGTGCGAAAACTATATACCCCCTTTTCTTCGAAAGGGGGCATAAAAATAACTTATCCATAGACATCGGATGTATTTTGTAATGGGAATGCTTTGGAGATTACCATAACATTCTGTGCACACGTAAAACCTTTATGAAGAATCCTCAACATTAAAGATTTATTAATATTTTTGAAAATTAAGCAAACATTCATTTTTTTCCATGAAAGCATTACAATTATGGCTTTTTATAAGTATAATATGATGTATGAAATAGTTTTTTTCTTTTTAATTTTATGTTAATGTTGAATCATTCAATCACTTTAAAAACATTGCAAGTTATTGCATTTCCACAAAGCAAATGAATCTTAGCAGGTAAATTCAGTGAATTTATCATTGGTACCCCCAGCCCATAATTTTAAAAATCTGTACAGAAGTTCACCAGATGATGTTTTATGCAAAATATGTATGTTCGCACTGCAGTTTTTGAGAAGAATATTTTTAAGTGTTCATTATATATATATTATAGAAGGAAAACAAATTTGATCCGAGGGTGGGGCAAATATGATCCAATGATACTTGAACAATCTTGGTGAAGGTCCACAAGATGAACTTTCATGCCAAATATCTTTGCTCTAGGCCTTGTGATTTATGAGAAAATTTTTGTTTTTGAGGTTTTTTAATATACTAATAAGGAAATTACATTTCCCTCCCCAGTGGGGCAATTTTGACCCCAGGAACATAGTTTGAACAATCATGGTACAAGTCCCACCAATTAACCTTTGAACTCTTAAGTGTAATCTTGAGTTTGGAGATTTTGACGTAATTCTTTCTTATGATACACCGTCGAGTGATGGTGAACAAATGTGCTTAATGATTTTAAAATCTTACAATGAATGACACAGTTATGGCCCGGACAAGCTCATTTATGGCCATTTTTTACTTTTGAACTAAAAGTGTGACCTTGACCTTTGAGATTTCGACATTATTCCTTCCCATGCAACACCGTCAAATTATGGTGAACACATGATTTTAAATTGAATTTAATTCTGACAATGAATGACATAATAATGGCCCAGACAAGGTCATTTATGGCCATTTTTGACATTTGAACTCAAAGTGTGACCTTGACCTTTGAGATATTGACGTTTTCTTGAGCAGTGACCGGCCGTGTCATGATTGTGAACATTTATTGTAAGTTATTTGAAATTCCTCCAATCAATAACAGACTTACGCTCCAGACAAGCCTAACCCGGACTTTCATACTGACGGACTGATCCACATACACCAAACTGCCAACTGTGACAAATATGTCGAGCTCTCCATAAGTGGGCTCGACAAAAAATCGACTTGCCCACAGGTAAAGGTCCACCACACAATGTTTCATGCTAAATATCTCAGCCCAAGGCCTTGCAGTTTCAGAGTAGATTTTTTAAGTTTTTCCTTTTGGTTGCCAGGGCAACAAGGATTTCATGGAAAACAATTCTTGGAGCAACATTGAAGGAGCTACATGCCAGGAATATTCCTGCCAGTTTCATCAAGCTTTGCCCAAAGGTTTAGTAGGAGATATTGTTTAAGTAAAAATGTTGACATATAGACACACATCGCAAAACAGACAAAGACCAGCAACAATAACTCAAGTTGAGCTATAAAGGGTACATCTCTGAAATGACCAAATCATCCTGATGACTCTTATGCAAGAACCACTGAAATGATAACAAATTTGATCTAATTTGAATTTCACTAAATTCATACACCAACATATGCAGACAGAAATTTGACATTTTCAATCAATTAAGGGGCCATAATAGTTTAATTTTACAATGGCTTCAAGGCCTTTCCCCAATTTGGAATGTCAAACTGAACTTTTGCATTATAGTTTATCTGTCTTCAAGGTAACAATCTGGTAAAAATATTATACATAAGACAAGTCGGTCAATTAACAGGCGAACAGCTTTGTTGTATACTTAAATAAACCCAATTTTAATGCCTATTAACTTCAAGTTTCATTCAATTCTATGCAATTGCTACTGAAAAACAACTCTGGTCTGAAAAGTAATTTAGGGTTATCTTTTCGAATCAATACTAGGCTTATTTATATTACATACCCTCAGGTTTGTATACTTGCCAGTTCAGGAGGCGTTATAGAGCGCTATCAGTTTAATGATTATTCCCCGAATATCTTTCAGGTGTGCCAGCGGGGTCTCCTGGAACACCTTGATCGTTTTCACTACATGCTCACTTTCAGTGAAGTGGCGCTCCAGGTTTGCGTCCGTCAGGATGGCCGCACTCTCCTCTACCCTCCGAACAACCTCGCGACAGCTCTTATCCAGGCAGGTTGAGGTCAGGAAGCCTGTGAGAAGGAGATCGGCCGAAAAAAAATAAAGCTAAACAAGCAAATTTGTTGAATTGATATCCCCCGCCAATATGCTTCTGGACACAAAAGTGTTATGTTTGACACTCAAAAAAGCTTCAAGATACAAAGGGCCAAAACCCCGTTATTAACAGACTGTGTACAATGCCATTTGGCGTGCATCGTCCTCTTATCCATATATATACTCATACCAAGTTTCAATGAAATCGGCCAAAGCACTTTCAAGATATGGCTCTCGACACAAAAGTGCTGGACGGACGGAAAGATGGACGGAAGAACAGACAGAAAGACGCCAACGCCAAAACATTAATAAGTAGATGTCCAAGAAGAATGAATAATTTACATAAATCAAATCCTAAGTTTACGCTTACATTGTTCAATGTGCGGGCGTCCGCTAGACCATTCCCTCGCACCACTTCAGGAAGTTCTTGATTGCCGTTAGAGCATTCCGCACCGTCTTCAGCTGGTGAGTGGTGTTGAGGAACTGTCGTGGACCTCCATATGGCCCATCCACAACAGCACGTCACTCAACACCACTCCTTCCAAGTAGCCAGACAGGGCCAGGAACCGGTTGATCTTCATGTTGACCTCTTGTGTTTTCGACTCGTTTGCCAACCCACCTGGCCTGCTCCGCAGGAACATGTAGTCTACATATGAGTCAACGATTGAAACTGCAACAAGTATTATTGGATGATATTCTATGCTAGATGGTGAAATCGCATATAATTTAACTAACAACCAGTAATTCCAAAGTATTATAAATAAATAATATTTATCTTAAATTTTAATGTACTTATATATATTTCCTCACGGTTTTTAATATATATACATGTTGCAATAATAATGACTATCAATTGAAATGTATATAATTAAAAAAAAATCTGGGAAAACAGGGCTTAATGCACCAAGTACTGGTTCTACCCCGAAAACGGACTCAAAACTTTACACTATATAAGCAATCCATATTGTTACTTGCAGCTTCTCCGACCATGCATCACCCTTGCATTGGGTTCCAGGCTCAGGCAGTATTTCCGCGTTAGGAATGAAAAGTCCTCTTCCTCCTCCTCCTCCTCCACCTTCTCATCCTCCTATGCCGAGTCATCATGAGTGGCGAGTCTGCTGGTCACCTTTCCTGAAGTTTTCGCGACCTGTAAATGACGTTTAAATGTATAAGTTACAAATCGTTTGGTATGGTTTTGTATTAGACATTGATAGAAATATGAGAAATTAAATACAAAAACCACACGAACACAATTTAACACTTACTTTCCGGAAACGGCCCTCTTGTGTAAACAAAATTGAATGTCCCAGCCTCCATTTTGTGCTCCTGTTCTAGATGACGCAGCCGGTCAATCACCGACCGGTCGCACAGCCAGCAAGAGTAGCAATTCCTCGGCTTTGTCTTCTTCACTTTCCGACCGTCTTAGCACGTGCCTCTGACATCAACGGTTTCATGGGGTCTGCCGTCAGCGCTTGCACCCAGCGAACGTGGTCTGTTACCCGGAGGTACACAGTCGTGTTGCCTTTTACCACGCAAATGGGGCATTGCCTTGGGATAGGCTTTGCGTTTGGTGTCTGAAATATTAGTTTGAAATGTGTACGAAGCAGGTGGCTATCAATATATATGATTTATTAAGAGATGATGAGATAACAGACCCAGTTAATTGATTGAAATAATGATTATGTGATTGAAGCTGTTATGCTAGGGTAAAATACCAAGGAATGTGTATAGATATTGTTAACTTTTTTTTAATGGTGTTAAAAATGAATATTTTATTGCAATATTTGCACATGCTTTGTTTTATCTTACAAAGTAATCACTATTAACCTTAAGTTTATTCTCATGAAAAAAACATACCATTAAATATACCAATAAATGTATGGGGTCAATATACAAAAGATACCGTCTAATTATTTGGACACAAACCACAGTTTACCAACCACTCAAAATGGCGGCGACATCTACTTTCACTTTAACCATTTACTGCGCCCGCCACTGAGCATGCGCATACTTGGTTTTACATGCTATTTTTAGTTGGGCGACGGTGGACCATCGTCCATATGTTAGTATTGATGTGCTCTCTTTTCACTGAATAGTCGCATATCCACCGCATGAAATGTTTGTTATGAAGTGCACGAATATTAAACCACACAACAGCGTTCGTAGATATAAACAAATTTTACTACGTGAGATCACATCCCATGGTTTATTTAAGAAATAATATTTTTCTATCATGGTTTGTTGTCGAATAACCCACAGTAAGGAGTATAGATGCGTAGGAATTAAATCACGAGTGCGAAGCACGAGTGATTTTATAACACGCATCTATACAACTTACTGTGGGTTATTCGATAACAAACCATCATAGAAAAATATTATTTCGATTCTAATACGATTCTAATTGATTTGGTTCAAGTTTTAGGACGTGAACTATATTTTTCAATACCGCGCCCTTCTTAGTACAAAGTTCACTATTAAGTGACGTCATTGAATTGTACAAACATATGACGTCGTTTTCATTTACAAATATTTTGCAAATGACGTCACTTTCATTGAAAACAACAATCGTAGAAACTTAATGACGTCACATTTATTGATGCTACTGAAAAGCTGACATGCTATATAAATACTTTCTGAATTACGTTTCCTAACAAATAACATTCTTTGTAGGCGTGGTTATGCCAATAATCAACCAAATATACAATTAGTTGTTTCATGACACTTATAAACATGCTACATTTATTACATTTCTTTTAAAGCGGGTTTTAGCACGTGCATTTTACTGCAATATTTTATTTATTTATTCGGAACTATTTTCGAAACATTAAGCTCCGCCCATAAGTTATTGCAGAATAACCCACGCTTGATTTCCTTCTTTGTCTATAGAAAACAGGTCACGTGCCGTGTTAGAATATGAATTTATTTCTTCGTCATCGAACCATGTGGTATGTTGATATTTAATTAAGACGCAGTTTTCTTTGCACACATTCAAATAACACGGTTACATCCGCGTCATGCGAAAATGGGTCTTATGGCATTTGCGGAAAGCGTAGCTTAAGCCCAGCCTGCGCACTTACGCAGTCTGGTCAGGGGCTACGCTTTCCGCTATAAAAAGCACACAATGTATCGTGGTATCTCCAGAGAAGCCTATTCAGTATGCATGTTCTGACAAGACTGCGCGGATGCACAGGCTGTGCTGGAGCCACGCTGGCAGCATATTGCGTAAGACCCATTTTTGCATGAAGCGGATCTTTAAAAATCATTGCGTCTTGTAAATGGAACATCAAACCAAGATATATTCCGATAGAAAATTGAAGTCACACTGTCTTATTTATAGCAAACTGGCACTTGTCGGTAGCCTATTTTGACTTTCATTCGTCACACATGTGTGGCTAGATAATTAAACGATTTCCCTTTTTTCATTGATACTAATATTTCTTTATTTTTCTCACAATTCTAGACACATGTCATTTACCGATAGGTTTTCATAATATAAAAGAACATGATACTACTTTTCATAATAAAATACAAAAACAAGAACATAAAATAAAATCCTTCCAGATCTCAGCGTAGTAGCCACGCTGAGGCACGTCGATGCAGTTGCCGAGGCTATTTGCAGAGCAATTTCGAGATTACAGGGAAAAAATGAAAATTTATGTCAAAGAATAAAATCTATATAAGAAATTGAGGCAGTTTAATGAATTTTAGGCACTGATATTCACAAACAAATATTATCATTAAGTACAATTGGTTCATGTTGAGGCAGATAATTATTTCAATTTAATAACTTCAACTGATGCCAAAATGGCTCAGCAAAATGATTTGGAAAATCCGTATATTAAACAAAGCGTCGCACTGTACACTTCGATGCTGCTGTAATCATGGCATTGTGTCACACAGGTCTTACTGACAATACCGTAGTGACGTCACCTTTTATGTATAGAATGGTAATCATGGTGGACATCGGAACGTACCGAGCTAGAATCGGGTGTTTTACGGCAAGGTCTACTTCGGGTGGTTGGCGTTTTCGGCTTTATTGGTATTCTCCTCTTTACTGATTTAAGTTGAATAATTGTACTCCTCATACGAATCAATATGTCCATGTGACGCAATCGGTAATCGGAAATCGGTGATTTAATGTATAATGTAGCGTCCACGATTCCGATAATTTAGGTATAAAATGTGGTTTAAATGGCCTTTCAAACAAACCAGAGACGTTCTAGGTATAAACAAAAATTCCGGGGGGGATGCCCGGACCCCCCCCCCCCCCCCCCCCAGAATGACCCAATATACTGCCTCGGATAAAATTTGGGTCTGGCTACGCCACTGATGAGTGGTCCTAAAAGGGCATTTTAAACGAATACTCTCATTCAATAGATTGTATGGAGCATGCTTATTTCGAGAAACAAAAATGTGTTCTGTATATAATATAATTAGATATATCCATTAACAGTACCATAAAGTATACTTATTTATCATTTGGTTAATTTGAAGCATACATTTTATAGCAACATGCTCGAAAACTTGTGTTATCATTTTTCTTTTTAAGTGCATTAAACTTAACGGTCTAACCACTTGCTGAAGTACTTTGGTAAAGATGAGATTATTCTTAGACCCAATTGCGATTTTATACATTAGATAGTGATTTGAAGAGATTGGAGTTAAAACGTCTTATTTCATGAAACTATAGTTGAAGCGTTTCTTGAGTTGTTAAAGAGGCAATATGCATATGAGTGTAACAACATTTACATGTTATTATAAAAACGTACAAGCCGTCATTTGAAGCCAGCTGAAAAGATTTATAAGGCCAACATTGCTTTAACCCATTTATGACTAGCGTCTATAAAAAGGCCTTGGCAAACAGCGTAGACCCAGATGAGACGCCGCATGATGCAGCGTCTCATCTGGGTCTGCGCTGTTTGCTTAAAGGAATTTCTGTAAGAAATATTCTAAATATAGAAATAAATATACTAGACATCCCTAATTTTGGAAATAAGGTGATCGTATAAAGAAGGATGGGAGAGTCCACTAGGCATAAATGGGTTTAAGTGAGTAATGTTTGAAAAAATTCGCGACAACTGGTATGGAACAAAGTTTGAAGCAATGGCTTACAATACTCGGCTAAATTATGTACCGCTACTGCCAAGTTAGACTCCACTGGTCAGATTTGGATGGCTGCGTCGGCCAATAACGAATTTACAGCGCGCTATCGCTTTCAGGCATTTATCAATCCCGCATCTCTTACATCGCATGAGGCAACTGAATGGGTGAGAGATTTATAAAAATATACTGCATCTAACAGATATTTTTCATCATTCTTGATTCATGACTCCTCTTCAAAACCTATGCCGTATTATAATTCATGCCAGGAAACCGTCCCGGACGGTTTCCTAAACTGTATCGGACGGTTTGTTGTCTACAAAATAAATCGCCCGGTACAGTTTACAGACGACCGAGCGGTTGAAAAGTATATAACTGTCTGGGACAGTTTAGAAAACCGTCCGGGACGGTTTATAAACCGTCCCGGACAGTTAAGAATAGTTTTGGACCAGTTCGTACACCATAGATTTAACGAAATATTGATACGATTGCGGTGTATACTCTCAACCTCCGCGCAGAGATTTGATGGGAACCAGCATAGATGGATCAGATCATTGCCTTCATAACCAACCACCTGATGATAGCCTAGCCCCTTGGTACAATGATTTTACCGTTGTTATTTTAACTTTTTTATTAGGAAATTATTTTTTGTAAAACGAATCTATATAAACGTATACAATATTTTCAAAATATCAAAGAAAATGATGCTACTTTTTATACTTGAGAAATCAAACCAATAAAATAAAATCCCACCAAATCTAGTAGGATTTTCTTGTGATGGCAGAGATTGTATGTGAGAGAAAGGACCGACAACTCTGCGTGGAGATTGGTATACTCTAGGCGGATAGGAAAAGCACTTTGAAGGACTATGTAAGTCAAATGGTACAGCCATACAACTTAAATATCCACAACAGCACTGGGTGCTTACCATAGATTTTAATGCTTGGTTGCCTCACCAGATAAGCAGTAGATGAACATTTAGGACTGCAAGCTGATGAAATTCTTGAGCACGCGTCTCTGATACTGCACTCCTATTCAGGATATGTGACTCAATACCTGTACATTTGAGCAGCGTTCTGAAAGCACTGGGCTTAATGCATGTGCGTAAAGTGTCGTTCCAGATTAGCCTGTGCAGTCCGCAGAGGCTAATCAGGGACAACATTTTCCGCTTTTATGTTATTTTTAGTTTCAAGGAAGTCCCTTCTTACCGAAAATCAAGTTTAGGCGGAAAGTGTCGTCCCTGATTAGCCTATGCGGACTGCACAGGCTAATATGGGACGACACTTTACGCACATGCATTAAGCCCAGTTTTCTCATAACGCGGCTCATTTATATTTCGTACAGTTTATGACATATATAACTATTGAGATACCGTTTCAAGATAGTCTTTAACTTGCAACTGAAGTGTACTGCATTATATCTAACGCATGTACGTGATATGTATCAGCTAATAGATAACATAGATTGTGTCCTGGGTTGGAATGACAACCGCTGAATATATATATAAATATATATATATATATATATATATATATATATATATATATATATATATATATATATATATATATATATATATATATATATATATCTGATAAACCACATTTGTATCATTTATCTTAATATTTCATATCAACAGTTTGTGAATTACTTTACTTAAAAATGGAGAAGACTGGATTTGGACCATTTAAAAACGGTTGAAATTACGGATATTTTAGCTTTTTAACTCATCGGGCACGACGTGCCCATGTTGAGCAGCCGTGATTACCATTTGTCCGTCGTGTGTCGTCCGTCGTAAACATTTACCTTGTGAACACGTAAGAAGCCACATTTATTGCCCAATGTGCATGAAACTGGGTCTCATCATTTATACAAATGACATTCAGCCGAGTTCGAAATGGATCACATGGGGTCAAAAACAAGGTATAACAAGGTACATTTTAAGAAAATATTTGTCAGCACTCTAGAACCGTCAGTGTTGTTTCCAATCATCACAAAACTTGATCAGAATATTTTGTCAAATGTATCACTTGTAACACTGTTCACACATACGTGATTTAGCTCTGTGCAACTGTACTTGATTTGAGTTATTGTTACACAGGACCTCTCGTGTGTCGTCTCGTTTTCTGTGAAAAAAAATGCTGCGTTCTCACAATGAAGACTTTTTTTCAGCCTGTCTTGACAAAACTTGCAACTTGTTTGACAGTAACATATTGCTTTGTAATTGGGTTATATTAAACCGGTGACTTCAGAGCTGGTACATGTCCACTTTTCAAGCAAAATGCATTTTCTTTATAAATACCAAACGCAGTTTTATGATTTCAGAAACATCAATATTATTTGTCTTTTGTGTTTGCAAAGTATTCAATTGTCATTATGAATTGGTCTGAGCATAATTATAATTATCACTTAAAATTAACCTGACACAACCAACTTGTGCATACTTATAAAATGAGCGAAATGATAGGAACTAGTCATAGTATTAATGAAATGGAATTCTCGAAGGCATGGCCCCTACAGAATGGAAATAAACCCTGTTTAACAGTTTGGCAGTTCGACGAATATTTTAACGCATGAATTACCAAGCCTAAACCAAACTCGTGTTTTATGTATACAAACAGAGTTCAAATATGAAGACCCAGAGTTCAGAGTCACGGACGAAGTTAGGAAGGCCTTTGACGAATGTGGATTCATCATCGTCAGGTAAACCTTTGTGTTTGTTCGGATTTTTGCTGTCAAACAGAAATGTTCTCATTTGAAGACACTCAATCTTCTCCCTTTTTCGTTGACACGCTTAGCCGAACATAGCGGAGTACAAGAACTAAATACGCAGATAAGTTTGCCAGTACTTTATTGTTTAACTCAGAGGTAGCGTGAACAATGTCGAATATATAATTTCCTGACCAATTCGCACACAAGTTATGAGGCTTGCTTGGGATTTGAACTCAAGAACTCCAGCTTCACATTGCTGTTATCTATCGGACGATCTCTCCAAGCCCGTCAGGTACATTTATAGCCATTTTAATTTCCGAGTAAATTGATATATGCACATTTCTTAAATTTGATATTTCCATTCTAACAGCATTTAAGTAACTTATGTTTAATGCGTTTTGTTGATTTATTCGCGCGTCGGTCAGTTTTTTTTTAGTCAAGCTCCACTTGTAAAAAAATTATACATGTTGGCTAAAGCTAACAATTGTTCATAGTCTAACGTACATATTGTTCATAATCCGTGGTGAATTGAACCATTTTCAAAGTTAACACGAATTGTTAACTGTTTCTGCAGCTTTAAGCCACATGGAAAAATTCATCACAGCCATAAAATAGAAATCTGTCTTCATCTTTAACCACGATGAACTTAACCAACGGCCCCCTTTTAATTAATTTTGTTCAGTTTTACAAGTATTGGCGCATTGTTTTCCCGGACAGATTTGTTTTTGTTTGGTTTTTGATTTTTTTAGCAGAGATGAAACATTAACTCATGTTCGCTTTACTATAGGGAGATCGTGAGTTGACGGTCATGAACGGATCTTTCTCAGAGGCACCATTAACCCATTTATGCCCAGTGGACTCTCCCATCCTTCTAAATTGGATCAATTTATTTCCAAAATTAGGGGTGTCAAGTATATTTATTTCTATATTTAGAATATTCCATAAAGAAATTCATTAAAACAAACAGCGCAGACCCAGATGAGACGCCGCATTATGCGGCGTCTCATCTGGGTCTACGCTGTTTGCAATGTCCTTTTTTAAGGACGCTAGGCATAAATGGGTTAAAAACTTCAAATGCAATGCCAATGTGGACACTGGCATTTAATATTGACAAATGTTTTACACAAATGAAAGTGCTCGCCCTGATATTTGTTTGTATATTACAAAAGCAACAAAAACAACATACAATTATAAATAATAATTCCACGTTGATTGAAAAAACACCAACACTATTGTTATTTGAGATCATAAATTGTTTTATATAAAGTACCTTCCTGCATTGATTATCGTGTTGTTCTGTAAGAGGCTTGATGGATGACGTGGAGACGGGGAAAATAAAGAAATCACTGGAGGAATATGGACTTGTTGAAAAGTACGCGTACGGGGTAAGTTGTAGTTAAGTCATACATTCGATTGGGTCGCGTTCTGAGAAAACTGGTAATCCGCACAGGCTAATCAGGGACGACACTTTCTGCTGTTATGTCATTTTTCGTTTAAATGAAGTCTCTTTTTACCAAAAATCAAGTTTAGGCGGAAAGTGTCGTCCCTTATATAGCCTGTGCGGACTGCACAGGCTAATCTGGGACGACACTTTTCGCACAAGCATTATGTCCAGTGTTCTCAGATTGCGACTCAAATATATATTCATTTATATGATGCATTACAATTATATTACATGACGGACAGAAGAAGTTAAATATTTTGGTTAATAATAAGTTAATGTTTTTACACGAACTAAATAGCCAATGACGTTAAATGAACCTTTTCACAGATTTTCATATTTTGAAAAATTCAATTTACTATGTTTACTAACAATCAATAATGTTCCTAGTAATCTTAACAAATTATAAAATCAAGAAAAACGTTAAATAGAATTATTGCCTAATCCCGGTTTATACTCAGGACCTAAAGAAGCTTAAGCAAGAACGCTACCACTGCGCCCCGCAGGCTTATATGAAACATAGTGTCTGAGTACTCAACATATTTTCAACTTATCGAGGAAAGGCGTTGTAAACATTATATAATACCAGGTTTACCGAATGTTTATCAATCATTTATTGAGTCACGTTCTGAGAAAACTGGGCATACTACATGTGCGTAAAGTGTCGTCCTAGATAAGCCTGTGCACTCCGATACTTTCCGCATAAATTTCGATTGTTTCTAACAAGAGACTCATTTAAACAAAAAATGTAATAAAATATGAAAGTGCCGTCCCTGATTAGCCTGTGCAGTCCAATCTGGGATGACACTTTGCGCGCATGCATTAAGCCCAGTTTTCTCAGAACGAGACTCATTTAACCTATATCTTTAAAACATTTCTCTTCGCCAGGGGTGTTATTTTGCTTGTGTAAACACATACATATTATAAACATTTTGTTAATATGCCAATGATTTTGACGATTGACATTATACCAAACTGTGAACAAGGACTTTAACGGACGATCCGCCGTCTTTATACTATTCTTCTTTTGAAAATATTTGAAAAAACAAATCCACATGCATAACGTTATACATAAAGATGTAGCTTCATTCTAAGCGGACACAAATTATTCGAGTGTCAGTAACTCAAGTTTTATATATTAGTGTTATGAAGCATTTTTCTACGTGCTACGAGCATCTATTGCAAACAAGTTTTTGCCACAAATGGTCAGGTACCAGACGCGGTTGGACGGGAACCGAAGGTGTTGCTATGGTGTTACACCGGAAATGACGTTTTGGGACTTGTTCCCAGGCTTGAAAAAGTGGCTTCCACGGCTGAACAGGTGATTTTGTTATAAATAACAGTTGCACAGATAAGCATGAAGCAAAATGTGTGCATGATTTTAATTTATTTATATATTTAAAACATGCATAAGTTCGAAAGAGGAAAGATGTAGACTAATCTTAATACTTTACCCTTGATATGGCAGCAAGAACAAAGCAACAACTCACCCTATTAAACTGTATAGATCTATAAAAAAAACTAAAGAAAACCAAATTGCTTGAGTTATATGTTATTACGATGTTGCGCATACGCAGTTGCTGGGCGGGGACGAGTTGTACCATTATCACACCAAGGTCATGATGAAAGACGCGCAGAAAGGAGGCAGCTTTGAGTGGCACCAAGACTACGGGTATTCAAAAACCGTATTAAATACAAAAATACTAATTTAAATAAACATACATAATACAAATGATTTCCAGTATTAAAACTGGACAATAACGCTAATTTAATGACGTCATGACTTAAAAAAAATTAAATATCTGTGAAATACTTACGGCCAAATCAGCCTTTCCATGGAATCTTAGCTTCAACTGATAGATTACTTACAGCTTTGATCTGTTATTCTTCTTTGAAATAAATGTTGGAGTATGTTATAAGCGTTTATGGAGAAGTAATAATAACAATAATAACAATAATAATAATAATAATAATAATAATAATAATAATAATAATAATAATAATGATAATAATAATATAGTAATATAGTAATTAAGTAATAGTAGTACTAGTAATAGAAATATATCAGTTGAAGCTAAGATTCCATGCAAAGGCTGATTTGGCCGTATGTCTTTCTCAAACATTAAGTCTCTATATATAATGTACCTACCTTTTTCAACGACAAGATACTGGTACAAGAACGGAAACCTTCGACCGGACATGATTAGCCTGTTTCTAGCTGTGGACCCATGCATACAGGAAAATGGAGGACTTCAGGTAGTGTTTTGTACTAAGTTAAGACCTTCAAAACAAAATACTGATGTTTTGTACTAAGTTAAGACCTTCAAAACAAAATACTGAACACGTGTATTGAAATCTACATGAAAACAATCCCTGTATGTTTGCCTTCTTTTTTCAGTCTCGTATAGTTTATGAAGGTCTCACCCACGTGTAAATTACATATGCATCAAATAAAATCAAATGAAGTGATCATTCTATACAGAATTATGAAATAACGTTAATAATTCGCATCTATACATTCCAAAGTAGATGTCAATCCTATGATTAAATTAACATACATTTATATATACCTTGCTGCTAAAAGGAGGAATACTAATTATTAAAATTATCAAACATGTGTTACATGATGAAAATCACACTAGTTTTTACTTTATACTGTGTAACATGTGTTTTGCATTCTTTAAAGTATAAATAACATTCGTATAGTATGTGAAGTGCAAAAACTGATAACGTTTTTATCATTAAGTAGCATGCTATCGCAGCTAATTTCACAAAAACAGGGATTGCAATGAAAACTATAAAGCTTGTTATCATCATTGAACAATAAAACCCTTCTTTTACTGTATACGCTATAAGGAACAATCCCCGTCTAATTCCCTAGTTATCAGACATTGATTTGAATTCATTCATGCCTAGCGTCTAAAATAAAGGCCTTGGCAAACAGCGTAGACCCAGATGAGACGCCGCATGATGCGGCGTCTCATCAGGGTCTGCGCTGTTTGCTTAAAATAATTTCTGTAAGAAATTGTCTAAATATAGAAATAACTATACTAGAAATCCCTAATTTTGGAAATAAATTGATCCAATTTAGAAGGATGGGAGAGTCCACTTGGCATAAATGGGTTAAACATGGATTACAGTTTCAACTCCATCACTACATACAGGGCATATTCTTGTACATAGCTCTCATCGTTCATATCGATGGGTTTCATGTCTTATGGGCACAACGCCAAATCTGAACATAGTAGAGGCAGATTTGTACAGATAGGGAATCAAACATTAATATATTTAATATTTTTATTAATGTATATAACTTTAATATATTTCGAACTTTCAAAAACAATAATTTGAAACATCTTTATGTGCTGAGCTTTTTTAAACCAGTGTTGTTCACACTAAAAAACGATGGAACGACATTTTTATATCATAAAAAGCAAGACGCATGGCACGCAGTGGCTATCTTTTATTGTTATATATTTGGTTGAAATAAAGATCGTGTACATGAATACTAATACAATTGTATGACATACTCCAAAGGTTCTGGTCGGAAGTCACTCTGGAGGAAGGGTGGACCATAACTTTGACGGCGGTCAGCAGGGGGCCGACAAGGAGCGAGTGGAACACCTGAAGAAGATCTATCCGCACTGCTTCGTCAACCTTCAACCAGGTTATAAACTTAACCTATGTTATCGACCTTCAACTAGGTTATTAACTTTCAACTAGGTAATGAACCATCTAACAGGTTTCAATCTTTACCCACTACCCAGACAACCTTCAAGATTATCCATCAACAATTAAACCTTCGACAAAGTTATCGAACTTCACAACATAAACCTTCAACTAGGTTATGCATATTTGTTAAATAAACTTGCATCCATGTAGTTAAACTTCAACTAGTTAATAAACATTCAATTATAAATACAACCTTCAACCAGGTAATCGTCATTCAATTAGGTAATGAACCTTCAACCAGGTGATTGATATTTATCAAAGTTATCAACCTATGACCAAGTAAACAGCCTTCAATCAATTAATCAACTTTAACCCTGTAATTAACCTTCAACCAAGTTAACAACTTTCAACCAGTTAATCAATTTCCAACTTCGTATACAACCTTCTACAGGAACATGTAGTATTCAACCTTCAATCAAGTAATTCATATCCAGGTTATAATTTGTAAACCAGATTATAAGCCTTGAACTTGGTCAATAACTTTCTACCAGCTAATCGACATTTAACCAGCCAAACAACCTTCACCTTTGTAAAAAGTCTTCAACCAGGTAAATAACCTTTAACCAGACAATAACTATTATACCAGGTAATATCAAACCAGGTCATTTATTTCCAACCAGGTTATAGCCTTCAACCAAGTAATCAATATTCAACCAGGCATAAACAATAATATGTAAATGTTATTGTACACTCCAAGCAGTGCGGTACCCTATGTTATGGTTACGCATGACAGAGTTGCGTGATAAGGTACACATTTCTTGAAAATACAATACTTAAATTGGGATACCAAGAATTGTTGCTGTATTTGAATGATTTCTTTGTGTTTCCTGTATATGTTATTTGTTGGCCAATATGCCAGTAAAACTATTAATGAAAGGATTTATTTGAAGACGGGGGCCTTTAAGCATGCCATTCAATACAGGTGACGGCATCATCTTCCACTGCCTCCTGCTTCACAGCAGCGGCCCTAACGACAGCGCCATGAGACGCTGGGCGTTCAACTGCTCCTACAACAAGCGCAGCAACAACCCTGTGAAGAAACATCACCATCCGTTTTATCATAAGCTGGACAAGGTAAGCATGGACCATGTAGTACAGCGATGGACATACGCAGGGTCGCACTGGCTAATGACCCTTAAAAGTTAGAAATATGTTATATTACAAGAGATTTTAAAAGAACGACTCGATGGTTGAAAACTAAAGTCAAAATGTTAGTTACCCAAATCATGTATTTGCACAATTCGTATAAATCTAGTTTGGAATAGATGATAACTACTCGTTGTATAATAAAACGCAAAAGGTAGTTATACAATAATATTTACTGTTTTATTAGGAAAATTAGTAAAAGTTGACTGGATAACAAACTTTGTAGACTGAGATCGTACACAGGTTATACTAAACCATATACTCATTAAAATAAGGAAAGAAAAAACTTTTTTGGAGTAAACGATGACCACCGATTGTGTTATAAGCTGGAAATTGAAATAATTAACTGTTAATAATCACTTGTTAACCGACTTGACGGTCGGTCGTTGTATACTAGTAATCGGCAAGAAAGGTAGTATTTAATGATGTAACAATGTTCCTGACCAAAATCCTGTGGAAATGCCCGAACATACATGTATTATTAAGACGCGATAAAGCTTTTAAAGGTAGACTTAGAACGCAGTTATTTCTCTTCATCTAGCAATAAACAACGAAAAATATAGCTGTGTCATTTCACTCGAATCCATTAAATTTGTTGGGCATCAATGTTTAAGACTGTTATCTTTATACATTAAATATATATTTCCGAACTTAGATCGATCGATCAAACGATTTAAGTCAGTTCTGCAGCTGTATAAACGGCTAGTAGCATTGTCCGTATCTAACTGAAATACACGTTTTTATTGTCGAACGTAGGTCGGTAACAACGTCCTCCGTGAGTGCGATAATTACTGCGAGCCAGAAGGAAAAGAGTTCGTGGACCCTTCCACTGACGCCACTGTGAAAGCGGGGTCAAAACCAGCTGAACAATAAACATATGATTAAAGCCCTTGTAAACCGGAAATAATGGAATGGTTTTTAAACTGTCACGAGTTCTAATGAAAGAAAACAATCCTGTATTTCCCTGAAAACTATATATTTGTTAACATTAAATAAATTTGAATACGTTGATATTCGAAATTACTTAGTGAACATGCAATATATACTCTACTGTCCCCTTGGTGCGATCGTCCTGTACTTACTTTGCTAAAATAAAATCGTGAATAGAAACGAAACTCAGTGACTGGTTGAATTCATGTGATATTTCAATCTCTTGCACGACGGTTACATTACACTCACCTCTGTGATGGGCTCAGAACGGACTATTGTTATGAAAGCGTCTCATTCATGTCATGATCATACCAAGCGTTCATCATTGAGGTAACAGTATACTAAACAATATCTTGCACGACGGTTACATTGCATTCACTGCATTAAAGAAAACCATCTCATACCATGATATCTTATATCAGTCTTAATTCATTATTATAAAATTGATATGGCTTTTTGTTGTTAAGAAACCAACATACATACACACGTCGAAGCAATTCCTAACGTCACTCAATAAACATTATGTTCAATTATTTTCATATGTAAAGTGCGTGGAATGATTCCATCTGCGTAAATGGGCAATAAAATAGTTCCAAAGAGTTGCATTAAAACTCGCAAGTATTTGCACGATTTATCGTACATTTAAAAGTCATATTTCTTCATTTAATGCATGCGATCTTAAATATCCAATCAAATATACATTGAATGCGTTTGTTCGGTTTTAGCTATTTTATAGACAAAATGGCGTGCTGAGCCTTTCGCAGAGTTGTATGTGAGAGCAAGGAACGACAACTCTGCGTGGAGATTGGTGATATTTACCCTTATAGAACAACATGTGTGAATGAAATAAAACTGCATAAAACTGCGAAAACTACTTTTTTATTCTGAAACTATTTGGTAAAATACGAGTGCAATTTTCCAAGAGGTAACAATTCAAGTGTGTCTAAATTTGAAATGTTAATGATCAAAATGTTTGTTCAGAATTTTAAATCACGAACAAGATACGCGTTCACAGGGTCGTTGCCATATCATGGAACTTGCTAAGGACATTACATGGACCTACGTCTCCATCGACCGTAACCAAAGAAGTATCTTGGTGGTAAACATGGTATGTCAGAACAGAACAGAACATATCTGTATAATGTTTCACAGGTCACATAATACAATGAACATACATGTATCGTGACAACAGGTGAGCATATGCATATATTGTGTAATAACAGTTTCATGAAACATTGGGAAATCCGTCAGAGAAAAACTATAAGAAATGGTGTTGTGGGGAAGGTGATCTTTGGTGTTTAATCAGCTACTCAGCTGTTAAAAGCGATTAAATCATTATCATTTTACAGTTAACATACAGGATATCATTTAACAGTTAACGAATGTGAAGGTAGTATACACAAAAAATAAAAAATGTCGGTGAACCTGGTACTAGAGTAATTCCCGCTTTTGCCTCCATGTATAGCTCTAAGACATGGAATCCTGTCTTGGGATTTAGTCCTTTGATCAGCAGCTTGTTTTTGTAGCTGGGCGGGGTAATGGGTCTGACGTACAACGTAACGTCCAGATATTGATCATCAACAAGGTGCTGCCTTCCAGCTACTTCTCTGGCAACTGACACACACAATATAGTTTAATTTGAAATAAAAAACACGGATGACGTTCATTCAAATACCAACACTAACGATATACGAAATGACTTTTACAAGTGGGTTTTACAAACAAAAAAACCTAGACCAACGTAGCCCATATTAGACTGGTGCGATAAAGATTCGTAAAAACATTGTTAAAATTGTGTTATCATGTTCACTTTTTACAACATTATATATACTATCTTCGTCACTGAGACTTAAATATCATCATTAAATCTTTTAAATGGCTTATACATGAGACTTAAATAATCACGATTTCTTTTTAATCCAGTGGTGGATAATGTTCTGGCCAAAAGACAGACACTCGATGGGAAAACGCTTGTAGTCAAACGATACATTCCGAGCATTGGAAAGGCAGAGGAGGCAACTGTTGGAACACATGTTTAAATGTCTTATGCAGCCTGTTTGAGCGCATAACTCGATACAAAGAGTGTTTTCCCTTTGGTATAAGGACTTGATCAACATATTTTGTTTTTAAATAAAATGCATGTAACTCATTGATTTTGCACCATCATACAGAATGTCGCGCTTATACGAGTTAACAAATGATCGCATCTTTACTTTAACAAGAAAATAATTCCTGTGCTATATTCGTTAATTTCGTTAAAACCGATAGGCATGATATATGTATATATGTAAACATTTGCAATGAAATGAAATACTCTCACGTACCCAAATCATAATAATAGTAGTTAAATAAATCGACAAAGACTTGATTTGTAAAACAAAAACAACATGGAAAAAATGGCCAGCTAAGGAGAAATATTTATTGAACTTTCAGGAGAAAGGGATAGGAATCCAGTGACCAGAGTTTTGAAATAAGTCAACAAACCCATCCTGTTAATTTATAACACTGACATAAATTTCAAGGACTACGCATTTCAAATAATGATTTTTTTCGAAAGAGAATGCAAATTTCAGAATTGAAGTTATTTTTTAAAAGGATCAAATTAAAGCATACGAAAATTAAAATGCTCTGCAAAACACTTGTAAACGTAAATGAAAATAAACAGTTTCAAGGCACATCGTTATAGCGACATAATATGTACATAAGGTATGGTGAACATGTTTTCTTTCGATAAAGAGTACATGATTTCCATTGCAAAAGATTTTTCAATTGAAAAATACTGGTAAATAATCGACTTTTACCCCAGATGCATAATTTAGATAGAGAACGTGTGTCCTTCAGTTTTCTGTTTAGATAAATATAGATACTCTACTTATTTTGTCTAAAATTATCAATATTAATTAATTCATTTAATAATGTATTTGCATTTGTTTTATAATGTTTAAATTTACCACTTCCTTTGTGAGTTAATATATTTTGTAAAGTATGAATTCACATATGAGCAATTGTTGTTAATGTAAAACGATACTGATTCTTTTGAAATATAAATGAAAATATAACGCACATTCTTTGTATCAAAACATATCGGACATAATTAAAGAATTATAATGTCAGTAATGATGATTCGTTTCTGGTGATATGTAAGAATTAAATTGAAGGTATGTAATAATGTACGATAGTTATTGATTTCCTCACTTCAATATTCTATTGTTAGACAGTGCACGGGTATGGTGTCTTAGGTTAGCCTACGCCAGGAACATTTCTGTGACTTTGATTGCCTCTTGAGTGGAGGTGACTCAAGCAACGTTACAGGTTTCCTTTTGTTATATAAGTCAATGCAGGGGTGAGGTCTTCTAGGTCAGCCTAGGTCGGTCAAGCTAATTATAATCACTTTTACTACACTGACCCATAGTCCTGTTTGCATAACGCATACATTGGACACTCTGCTGACTTGTTATCCCCGCCATAGGCGAGGGATATTATTTTGGCGTTGTCCGTCCGTCCGTCTTTCAGTCCGTCCTTCCGTCCGTCCGGCTTTTTTGTGTCCGGAAGTGCTTTGGCGGATTTCATTGAAACTTGGTATGTGTATATATCTATGGATAAGAGGATGATGCACGCCAAATGGCATTGTACACCATCTGTTAATAACGAGTTATGGCCCTTTGTATCTTGAAACAAGAGATGTGTTTGACAGAAACACAATGCCTCCTATGCGCCGCTTTTAAGCTATATATTTGACCTTTGAATTTGAAGGATGACCTTGACCTTAAACTTTCACCACTCAAAATGTGCAGCTCCATGAGATACACATGCGTGCCAAATATCAAGTTGCTATCTTCAATAATGCAAAAATTATTGCAAAACTTTTACCGAGGTTAAAGTTTTAGGACACACACAATAAATGAATGAATGCCAAACAGACAGGCCAAAAACAATATGCCCCCGATCTTTTGATCCGGGGGCATAAAAAATGCTTTTTAATATAATCTTAGAGCTTTATCTCCATTAACACATGAGCCAGAGCCATAACACTTGCCATAGTTGTTCTCAATCATCTGGGGGTGCTTTACATTCAACACACATAATCCTTGAGGCTTAGGTCATGACCTTTTGTATCTTGAAAAAATGCTTTTTAATATAACTTAGAGCTTTATCTCCATTAACACATGAGCCAAAGCCATGAAACTTGCCATAGTTGTTCTCAATCATCTGGGAGTGCTTCACATTCAACACCCATAATCCTAGGGGCTAAGGTCAATGTCACACATTGAGGTCAAAGGTAAAAAAAGGATGAATTATTCATTATTTAGTCATTCCTTTACTATGCATCAAGGGATTCTGTAATACTGTCCACAATTGTTCTCCATTATCAAGCTGAGTGGAATATATAAGATCCAGGTTGCCAGAGTCATGGTCAAAGTCACAAACAAAGGTGAACATCACTCATTTTGATTAACTATGCCTTATTTGGTAAAGATAATTCCATACTAAAATGGATTCTCAAAATGTCTTAATGTAATTGTTCTCAATTATTAGGCAGTGCAAGACCTATGTGTTTTTGACCAAAGTCAAGTTCACACATCAAAGGTCACACATGTGTAGCAATATTTATTATTTAGCCATTATATTACTATGCATCAGTGGATTCTGTAATAACCTTCCATAATCCTTCTCCATCTTCTTCCTTGATGTGTGTCATATTTAAGATTCATGTTTAGGGTTAAGGTCAAGGTTCATGTCTAGTGTTAAGGTCAACGTCACACAATATACTTCATGTACGGCCCAACGATTCACATCAAGGGCCAAGGTTACACTAATGCTTCATGTAAGGTCGTACGCTAAACCCCTAATCTGACCAGCATTTTTCCAGAATTATGTATACATATTGTACTTAGAAATAACAGGTGTAGATTTTGTGTTCCAACAAGGGAGAGCATATAGTCGCTGACTTGTCTGTCCTTCCTTCTCACATAATTTTATCTGAGGGAAGATATTGTTTTAGCGTTGTCCATCCGTACTTTCATCTAAATGAGATTGTTTTGGCGTTGTCCATCCGTCCAAAATGAAATTTGTTTGTACATTAATGCATTTCATTTATTAAAAAAACATATGTATACAATTTTATGTTTTCAGTTTTTGATTTTCCCAAATATTAATGATTTACACATGCACGGCCCATATTCGCCCACCATTTTTAACTGCTCGCTTTAAGCGGAGGGATATAGAATTGGCGGTGTCCGTCAGTCCGTCCGTCTGTCACAATTTTGAAATTGGCGGGGGAAATCAATTCAACGAATTTGCTTGTTGATATAGGTGTAGGTCACCCAAATGACCCAAGACACCTAAGTTACCCTAGGTGACCCAAGTCACGTAAGACACCCGAGGTGACCCAAGTCACGCGAGACAACCGAGGTTACCTAAGTCACCCAAGACATTCTAGGTGACCCACGTCACTCAATACACCCTTGGTGACCCACGTCATTCAAGACACCCTTGGTAACCCAAGTCACTCATAACACCCTAGGTGCCCCAAGTCACTCATAACACCCTACATGTAGGTGACCCAATTCACTCATAACACTCTAGGTAACCCATGTCACTCATAAAACCCTAGGTGATCCAAGTCACTCAAGACACCTTAGTCACCCAAGTGATCGACGCCATCCAAGTCACTTATGACATACGAAACCGGATTGTATAGTGATTGAACGCACATAATTCGAACAACACAATAATTATGAATCATCAATAACGTAAATATTCATTGATTCCAGTTTAAATTGAGGAAATTGAGTATCTAATCCAACGGCTTAGGAAAGCAACCACAGGTGTTTGTTGCCATAACATACATCTTGATGAAACGTTAACAAGTTACAAAAATTGGTGGCAACGGCGGAATATATAATTGCGACCTTTAAGCATCCTGACTCAGCGGCACGATGGATTCACACCAGGAACAAAGCGTTTTGGATTGGATAAGAGCCGAACTTGAGCATGTCAAGCTAGAAAAGGCTAAATTAAAGCTTGAAGCCGAGATCACTGGTGTTGAAAGGGAATTGGACCTGACTGCAAATAGATCGACCTCGACGTCAATACCCAAACATTTGGTTCACCAAAGAACCTAGGTCAGTAAATTTTAAGCGCACTGAAATCCAGATTCATGGTGACAATAACCAGGCTGACGAATCGATAACGACGGAAAAGTATATAACCACGATAAGACGGGGTATACCAAGGGCTCTTAATGAGACTCGGAGAAGGCTAAACCCTCAGTCATGATGGAGCCTGCCACGTACGATTGAACGTTTGATAAATCTCTATATCACTTGTCCGATAGTAGATGTTCTTTGTTCTAAGATATGAATGCAGGACACTGGCAAGTGGAGGTTGAAGAAGCTGACAAACCTACGACGGCTTTCGCCAGCCGAAGAGGTCAGTTTGAATTCCAGGTCATGCACTTGCGGTTATGCAACGCGACCGCAACATTTAGACGTATGATGGAGATAGTGTTAGAAGGTTTACACTGGGAAATATGTTTGATTTATTTAACTGACGTGATTGTCACTGGGAAAACAATTGACGAAATATTGATGAATCTGAGAACTGTGCTTGATAGGTTTAGGGAGGCTTGACTTAAAGTGGGGTTAGGGATTTTGTCCGCAAATAAGGTGTTGCTAAGGAATGAACATTTGTGGGAATTATTCTCTAACATATCGGATTTTCAGGGATTAATCCATAACAATCCACGCTATGAGTTTTTAGAGATTTTGGGGGTCGAAAACAGATTGTTTGGGATTGTTAGGGCTACGAAGGGATGCTAGCATTCTGCGCATGCGTACGGGTGAAAAGTTTAGAATGCGAGCTTGTGCAAGTACTGCGCATGCGTAGGGGTGAAAAGGCGGAGTTATTATCGCGAACTACATTGAAGCAAAGATCTACAAATAAACAAAGATTGGAAACATCCGTTCGAACCAAATGAAAGTATCGAGAATTGGCAAGGCAAAAACAAGATCTATATCAGGAGACATAGATTCGGAAGTCGCTGATCTCACTCTGTTATCTGGAGTTTTTATGCGTGACGGCAGCGTGTCCACCCGCTTGATTACAATATTCAACATTCATCACTTCGCGCAATTGAACTGAATATATTAACAAAAGTTTCGATATTTATAGTAGCGTTTATACATTAAAGGCGATTTCAAAATTAAACAAACCAGATTTAAAAACAAAATTATGTGTATCTGGACCAACATTAAGCAACAAAACGTAAAAATAATTTTTTAGGCCAAGAACACCTTTCAATTGCCTAAAACGTACAGTATATGTATATAGGTGGTATCGAAATCTATAGTCTCTAACGTAATGCTTTTAACATTCATATTTTCGCGGGTATTAAATAACAGTATTTGAGAGATTTCAGTCGATGAAGATTTTCCTATTGAAAAGTACATATCCGCCTTTTTCTAAAACTGTGTTGTTTCCTTTATACATAATTGTGATGTACGCATCATTTTTAAATTATTATAATATTAAAATGTTCAAGACTAAAATAAACGTTTTGATATGAATGTGAACAGTTTTGGATATATTCATTAGCGAATCTTTGTAACATTTCTGGCCGATGCAGATTTCGCATTGAAAGGTACATATCCGGGTATATCCAGGAGGCTTGTATCGGCTGTTTTGCTTCTACTTGCAGGCGATGAGTGTTGTCTTTTGTGCATTATTATGAAGTTATTAAGTGTTATCAGTTTTTCCCTTGGCCTTGCAAGTGTTCAACGGTTTATTTGGAACGTCGCGACTTCCTAATATTCAATACGAAAACCTGGTCATGCGTGACAAATTCACTGCGCATTACGCTTACAGGATGAAACTTGTGTGTCAGCTTTTTAATCTGTTCATGTTTACTATCTATATGGTTATAAGATTTGAAAAAAATGGAACCCCACCCGCTCGAAAATATAACGGGGTTGGGGTATCGTAAGCTTAAATCACGTTAAAACAAAATTGTATTACTTAAATCTCTTAAAATATTAATTATTATATTATATATATTATAGTATTAATATAATCTGTCCAATTGAAACATTCACATTCATTCAGGTCACTCGCGTTTATTTTATAACTTTCATTTCCAGTGTACATATTTAGATATAAAACAGAACCGGAAACCTTCAGTGCTTTTTAAGGTATCTCAGGACTCAGATTTTTCGGACAGTTTTCTGTTTTAATATAACAATAGCAACAACATTTTTTTGTTGCACAAAAAGCTGAAATAGTGTGCATATTAGCCATATAGCCCTTCATCCAGGGTCATCAACATATCTTTACTAACAGTATCTTTTGGGTTACATGTATTTAACGATCTAGATTTGTTGGACAGCGTAAACTTATTTCTGTAACCAAGTTGACGACAATCTATCATGGAAGAAACTCCTGGAAAAAAGGTCATATTCTTCATACGGACCTTAATTCACATACCGAGTTTCACTAATTTAGATTTAATATATTAAAAGTTATCGCAAAATCCATAGTTTCGGAAAGTTTTTTTAAATAAATGTATTTATGTAACCAAAGCGACCACAATTTTGTTGGACGAACACCTTAAATTAACTTTCATAGCTTGATTACTTTTAGTGCTGTCTCGGGATCCAAATTCCTACGGAATTACAGACAGACGTACCGGCGGTAAACCTATCGTCGTCTAAGGTTTCATTATGATACTATTGGCATGGCAAGTTTTTATTATGTTTATTTACTCTTTTTATTCCAATATTCCGCCCAAATGGGCTTTATCAAGGTTTACAAATATAAATTTACTACATCTGTTTTACTGCCTTGTTCAATTGATGTACAAGATAGTAAAAAGATGTAGTACATTTATATTTGTAAACCTTGATAAAGCCCATTTGGGCGAAATATTGGAATAAAAAGAGTGTGTTATACCATGAAAATATATATCTTTATGCCCCTTGCTAATTGTTCTTTGAATCGTGCACTTTTCAAAGTAAATTATTATGCTTAAGCACTTTGTGATAAAAATGAAACGAATATAACAAGTAAATCAGAACCTTTTTGAAGTATAAATCTTAAAACATTGGTGTGAAATTCAGGGAAAGTGTAATGTCGGCTATATCATGAGAGAAAAAATTGCAGTAGGCACATCCAGCTGGCGGGGCCGGGCCCCAGGGCCTGGGTACGGGCCTGCTCTGTTTTGATATTGTATTAAGCGACATTTGTCTTGCGCGACCAGCGACCGATGATTTTTGTGTATTTATATGTCCATATCTTTGATTTAACGAACTCGTGGGGTTTAAATGGAAAAATATAATGACTGTTCGAGGACAAACGTGATCGCCGATTTATTCTCATTTTGAGGCCACTTCCTGATAAGAAGCCATAAAAACAGTTTATCGCCGATAAAATTGGCTTCTTCTGTCTCGCGATCAACATGCTTAACAAATCGTTTAATAGCATTTGCAATTAGCTCTTCCTTTCGAATCGTTAGCAGAGAACGATGGTGGAGTTAACGGTTAAGTGCACCACTCGATGCGATAATATTGAGTAAGTGATTGACGGATGTTCAGTCCAAGATGCAATTGCAATTAACCAGAAACTAATAAATTTATCTCGGCTTTTCTACGAAAGGCTTCCTGTACATTTTCAAAAAAAGGCGACCGTTAGTGTTAACGTAGTTCTTAAACACATTAATCGTTAATAGCGGACACATTTTATTGTTGGATTATTACTGGTTATCAAGTTGGAAGGTAGTGATATTTTTAAATACACTTATATCTAGATAATTTAAAATAATTTAACTATTAAACAAGATAATTGGGTCACATAACCAGTATTTGAATTTGATTTGATACTTATCCGATTTTCTTGTTATTTTGACCCCACTTATAAAGTGAACATGCATAAACTGGCTAATTCTGGTAACATATCTATATTTAGATTCATTTGATTACAGAAGTTGAAATCAATGTGGTAAAAGAAGAAAATCCTACATTTCAAATGGAAGGTCTTATTTTCAAGACCATCTTATTAAGAGACCACGTTTGTTAACACACTTAATTGGTCTCTTAATACAAAATTGACTGTATATCTGTAACTATAGCAATCACAATTTTTTGTCTGACAAAATAAATTTAATAAAGGGCTTATTCCCCACATTGCTCTTTTTTCACATACTAGCTTCCGTCAATTTAGTTTTTTTTTATTTTGATTTTATCGCGATATCCAGACTGTTCAGGAAAAATTGAGAGACGAACGGACGGAAAGACACAAACTGATTAACGCGTATATTCCCCATATGGAAATCTATCAACGAACCTAGCTTGTATACTAAGAGTAATCGCAGGATATACATTTTAGTTATAAATTATTTCTGTAATTATTTCATTTGTAACCATAGCAACCTCAATGTGTTTAATGCACAAACAAAACTGACATAACGTGCATATTCCCACATGGACAACTTAAAAAAATAACAAGTTGTATTAACCTTGATTTATCGCATGATCAAGATTTGGACGGAAATACGAGAAGACGAGCACACGGAGTGACGGACGAACGGTATGACGAGAACACGGACAGACAGGGGCGAACGATAGGAAATTAAAACAAAAGACATATTATCCTACCGCTATTTTATACCATTTTTTTTTATCCAGAATTGATCAAGTGTCTATAACGTGCCCAGTTTTTACTCTACCGCTTCTAAAGAATTGCTTTCGGATATATGTATATTTATGAAATACTGTTCCATTTTGAGATGGTATCCCGTTGTAAATATAGAAATAAACGTCAACTGTTTTGCAAAGATTTCCCTTGAGTTCTTATTCGTACGAACTCAATAACTCCAGTAAAAAATAAATGTAATACTTTGAATATAACCAAGATTTTTTATGATTTAACATACTTCTTGTGACTTTATGTCAGGAAAATTTCTCTTCAAGCAAAGATTAGTATCAAAGATGAGCTGGTGTGGTATTCCAGAAGCATCTTAAGTTAAATTTTATTTTTATCCTTAAATTGGGAATCTTTCTTAAGTGTTTCATTTCATACTGCAATAGTTAGGCTTCGAAAATTATATCAAAATAACATCATTATGTAAAGTTATTTGAGGAATACCAAAAAAAAAACACAACATGCATGTCTTTATTTAGTAAAGAAATATAAAACATTGTAATTTTGAACTTAAGTGAAAATATTTAAGAAATGACTTAAGATGTTTCTGAAAAACGACCACAGGACAACAATTGTTTAATCTACAGGATAATTATATGATTATAATTGTCACAATGTGTCCCGAACTTGTTTTAATGACATCTAAACAAACGTGATTTCAGTGTTATGGCTTTGATAACTATATGCTTCGACACGTATTTCATACAAAAAGTGTCGAATTCGATTTTGAACTAGGAAGTATGAAGTATTGGTATTGTTTTATATGACTTCCAAATACATATAAACATTTGCAAAATGTCAGGAAAAAGTTTATTCACGTATGAATCTACAATGCCATGCGATTTTTTTCTGGTCATTGCATTCGTTATACGTTAGCCAAGGTTGAAGGTTGCCGGTTTGACTTCACTAACGAGAAAACGCTTTTACGGACTTAAAAAGTATACAAAGAAAACACGTCATGTGAGCGCCTTTGAGCACATTTTTACTTGATTAAAGAGGCAATTGATAAAGCTTTTCAGTCTACTTGAGGCATCTTGGAGCTGCTTCCGGTGCAGTTTGCTTTAATATTGGTCTAAGCGTTGTCACAAGTTTAAGTGCACGGAAATTTTACTTGTTTAAATGTTTGCATGAACATCAAGTACGGTACGAGTTACGGGCGGGTTAGATACATGAAGCCTCGTTCTGGAAAAAATGGACTTAATCCATGTGCGTAAAGTGTTGCCCAGATTAGCCAGTGCATTGTGCACAAGCTAAACAGGTACGACACTTTCCGACTTAACTGGATTTTCTTGTACATAAGACTTTCAATTTGTGTTTAATAAAAAAGCGGCGGGTGTCGTCACTGATGTGGAGTGCTAATTTCGTCAGTAATGAAATGAGACTTATTAAAATATAATATTCAAATTTGAAGTAAAAATCTTTCAGGTGTTTGTTCATATCTCTTTAATAAATAAAATGTCAGAATCATCATGCCTGTGTCCGAATTATTCAAACCTGTCAGTATTACTTTTTATTGCACCTCCCCATTCCAATAGCATTGTGTCTGTCTTTCGGTCATATTGATTTACATAAGTGGTCTTAAAAGTAAAAATGCGGATATGTTTTTTTAAATTTTGATGCACATGTCCTTTACGTAAATTAAAGAAGGCAAGCATGAACATGGAATTCTAAATGTACCACTACCAGTATATTCCCGAACCCTTTAAGCTATACAAAGTCTTTAAAATTTAAATCACATATGTGTATCGATAATTGTCCGGGTATGCGAAAGCGAACATTATATTACTTAAAACTTAAATTAATTGCTCTTGTTGGGAAATCAGTTGTTATATAATGAAATTAAAATTCAACGCTTTGCGCGGATGATGCGTTGCATTCAGCATAACATAATACATTCATTTTGTTCTAGAGGCAGTTATGAACACTTCTGCGGTGGAATCTGTTGTCACCTGTGAACCGTACAACTTTCTGGAATGCCATTTAGCGCGCTGGATTTGGCGCATTCTGCCGGGATTGTGCATCTGCGTTGGAACGATCGGCAATCTGCTGAACGTCATCATACTGAAACGACTTAATCTACGACGATTCCCCAGGAATATATTTCTAGTGTTTCTTGCAGTGAGCGATGCAACGTTTCTTTGGACGTTCGCTCTTAACGACGTCCTGTTTGCGTTACACGGGTACACCTTTCTCGAACATGGCGATGTTCTCTGTAGGACAACATGGTTCGTTGGGTACACAGCTGGAGCTTTCTCTACTTGGGTATTAGTTCTTCTGACAATGGAAAGAACGTTGGCGTTGAAGGCTCCAGTGTTTTCGCGAAAAATGCTAACCATGAAGAATTGTAATTTAGCATGCGGCGTGACCTTGACCGTCATTGCGGTACTCAATTGCAACGTTCTCTACGGTTTCGACTATAAGGATTATGCCCATGGTGAACAACTTAGTCCTGAATTCCAAAATGTTACAAAAATTGTAGCGAGTGACTATCCATGTTTCTTTGTGTCAAAGGGGTACATGGATTTTTATTACACCAAATGGAATATCATTTCAATGACGTTGTATTTCGTTATACCGATTGTTTTTTCTATTGTTGGAAATATAAATATAGCGATGGTAATAGTTTTAAGAAGACGAAAAACGGCTAAAAACAAGGTACCGGATATGATTTTTACCTTGACTTCAAGCGCAAGAGAATATGGAAAATCAACTGACGGCACTTGTAATTCGTCAACTGATTTTAATTACACAAACGTTATATTGCAAAATACGAACTTTTCTATGGTGGGTACAATTAATTCAGACAGAGACGAAACTCAACTTAAAACGGACCTGTCCACATCGAATACGAAACCAACACGAGACGGTTCTTTTAATAGACATGATACAACAATAACCAAATCGGAATCTAAGAAGAAGAAGCGGAAGGGAAAAAGAGGCCAACATGCAACGAGACTTTTGTTTTGTATCTGCGTCAGTTTGATACTAACATCCATTCCGTGTGCCGTTTACGAAGTTATCCGAGGACACCTTGAGGATGTATCACCCAAAGTGGCTTCCAGTCTCCAGCTGTCAAGGGCGGTCACACATTCACTGTTGTATATGAATTTTGCATTGAACTTTTTCTTTTACTTCGTTTCCGGAACGCTGTTCAAAAACGAATGGAAGAAAATGGTGCGCCAGACAAGACAATCATTAAAGAGACTACACATATGTTAACATTGAGACTGGACCATACATGAGCCGCGACATGCGAAAATGGGTCTTCTGCCATATGCAGCCATTGCAGCTCCACACCAACTTGTGGAATCGAAGTATGGACAGGAGCTACGCTGTCAGCGATGAGTAAACTCACTACGCTGTCAGCGATGAGTAAACTCACTACGCTGTCAGCGATGAATAAACGCAAGCTTTCGTGGTCTCATTAGCGGACAAGGTAACTCCTGAACCGACTGAACGGAACTGCAGGCTGGGTTGGAGTTATGCAGGCCGCATATGGCATAAGACCCGTTTCTGCTCTACTCAGCATATATCTGCGCAAAGTGAGGCATAGCCTTTGTTTAAACGCATTTACAACGTGTCCTTTTCATTCAGAGTTAAACGTGAGATAATTGAGAAGAGACTTGAATACTTTGCATCAGATGTTATGGAAATATCAGTCGTCATTGATGAGTCCGTATTTGCATGAACGTTAAACCAAACTTGCTTAAACATGTTTATAATCTACTGACACTTGTAGCGAATTTAAAACAAATAGAATGTATGAATTAAAACATATGTATTGGTTTTTACACGTTTAAGATATAAAGGTTTGATGGTTTTAAGATAAACGGATATGATCAGTGTGGTCCATATATCCAAGGAACTTCAAAAGCATGATCGCTTTTAGACATTTATGCCCGGCTATTTCTAGGGTTTTATCAAACGTTAACAAAAGTATTATGCGATTGGTCTGCGAGAAACTTGTTTAGATATTTCAAATTGACCGAACTGATGACCTTCGCCTTGTTAGGTGGACGCCGTTCTTTACACCGCTGTAATGTATTGATAATAATTAGCGATTCTAGAAAAAACAATTCAAATCGACTATATATATTGCCCAGTTAATTTATTATCCAAGTACATGGTGTAGCACTCTTTGACAGAAACATGTGAGCCCAGACGAAAAAAATAAGGGTAAGAAGATAAAAAGGTTTTTAATCTTCAGCAATCATATTGCAACTTTCTATGATGTCAATACCAATGAGTATTTGCATAACGTGATTTTTGACACGCTTGACATGTGTATCGATTTCTTATTTAGGGCTTTTGCCCTGTGTCAACTTTGCCCCAGTCGCTCTGTGGGCATAATTTACCTAGTCGGTGGTGTTTTTACATTACATAACAATATATATAAACATATACAATTATATAATTGCACACTCACTTCCAAAAGTGTACGACGTAGACTTACGTATTTATCATTTGCTTTCGAATTTATCATAAATGACTATTGAAAGTATTGATATTTTATCCAATCATTTGTGTAATGTTTTATAGCATTTTAGTTTCTAGCTATTTCCATGATATAGGTAGACAAAAGAAAATATCATTCCTCTGCAAAAAACAGACTCTATTGACGATCTTAGTATTTATAGAGGAATAATGCTTGTTAGTTGCTTTTCTAAGTTGTTCACAACCATTTTTAACAAAGGTATCGAATTGTTTTGTAAATATACTTCTTAAATTTCAGATTCACAATTTGGATTTTGCAAATATTGTTCAATTGTTCATGTTATTTGTTTTTTATGTCTCTTGTGCAACACGTTTTGAATGAAAACAAACGTTTGTATGTACTATAATTGATTTGTTTAAATGTTTTGTATATATTGTAGTTAGTGATATTAAATATGTATAAATCTGGTATACATGTTCCCACTTTTTTAAACTTCGAATATAACTACTACAGTAGTCATGCTTTTGTATATGAATTTATATGCAGACTTTTTGACGCCTTAAGAATGAATGGTTTGGTAATAGGTATGAATATATGTTCTAGATATGCATATACTTTTAAAAACTACTATTGAATATGAATGCTACTTGGATTTATAGGAAAGGAGTCTACGTTTATAATTTGTAAAATTTAGGGCTTCTGCCCGCCCCTTGAAGATACTCACGCAACAATATTCCTCGTGAAGAACATTATTGCCTTTTTTTTGTAATACACGGTAGAGGCTGAATTCAATTTCTTTATGATTGTTCATGCTACAGTTTACTACGACAAATATATATTTAACGGATTCCCTAATGAATTCATCCGTTGTTCAGTTCCATAATTTATCGACATCAATATGACCATTAGAAATATTTATGGACATAAATATGTAAACGAAAAATTTATAAAACTAAATTTTATCATACATACAAGTTAATTGAAATTTTGAAATAAATTGTTTTCTTTTTTTCCCTTGACAAACGTTTATGTATCAAGTATCTGACATAATTTGATATAATGTGCAATAATTTATTTAGTTATAATTTTTGTTAAAATTATATCATTTAAACCATAGTTAATCAAACATAATATTTTATCATTACTGCCTTTAAAATTGAATTGTTCTTGACAAACACACACACGCGCGCGCGCGAACGTACGCATACATACATTTTTGATTTGGTTACCATTATTATATAATGATACCTGACATTACTGTATTTATAATTGTATGCAGTAACAACGATGTACACATGAGTAAGTGTTAATAAACTTTCTGTTCTGTTCTGTTCTGCTTTGTTTGTCACTATTTAAGAACGTCTGATAAAAAAAGCAACGTGCACGGACCCACACAGTAACACATACACGCACAAACACGCACGCGCCTAGACACACACACGCACGCAGATGATTTGCATATTGAGACACTTGGACAGTATTTTTATGATGGCGCTTTGCAACATAAGATGTAATATACCGGTACTTAAACAAACCTGTAGTGCGTTCAGTTACAGCGAACGTTCGCTACAGTTCGTAATTGAACGCTAGGTTCGCCGCGAACGTTCGCGAACCGTCTCGGTAGGTAGTTCGCTAGCGAAACCAATCGTTCAATAAGACCGAATCGGAAACGAACGTGATGGCGAACGTTCGCTGTAACTGAATGCACTACTGTTTAACGGTAATTGTTCATCCGAATTTTAAACGGGAATTGTTTACCATTTAAATTACCACTTGCAATAATAACACAAATTTGCCCAAAACAAATAATAATGTATTTTTAATGTAGCTCGTAATATCTTCGTGATAGGAAATGACGTAAAAACAATAAGAATCAGTGTTCTATTTACTGCAACATATATAAATTGTAGAATACGGAGAATACAGTTGATGACATTATTATTTAAATATGGGTTTACAATGAGTTTACATTACACATGTAAGGCTATATTATATTTGGAAACTACCCTATAATATTTAGAATCGACTTTGGCCAATTTATTACGAAGTTAATGGTATAAGAAGCCATGATTTCACAATTTCTTAGTCAGTGCACGATTATGCTAATTTGGAATGAGTCCTGGCGAATCTCACTTATTTTAAAATATCAATGACGTCAGAAGGGCGTTAAGGAATATTACCATCCAAAAAAGTAGTTTTAATATCGAATTGATATAGTCCCGTTTGTCATCAAGACGGCTCTCTAGTTCAAGACATTATATATATATATGTGTATTTTTTTCTTCAATACGCTACGGTAAGTTTCGTGATGATATATATGCAAAAAGTGCTGCAAATTAGTACCAGTATGCAATCCGATAAATAACATATATAATACTAATAGTCTAATACTAACCCATGTCAATCAAGAATCGGAACTGTAACTCTTAGTTTTCATATTTAGTCTGTGTTAAGTAAATACATGATTTAATGTAGATTCTACTGTATAAGGTGTTAACGTCTGTAGAATGTTAATCTTGCCTGAACGGCTTGTACATTTCTAATATTAGAAACTGGTTCACAGAGTGATTTCTTATTGTAGACCACAGTGAGAATATTAAACGGTTGTGTAATCTTTTTGAACTCAATAACCAAATATTCTACCACAGTCGCACACGCATGCAAATTAGAATGAGAAGGGAGCTTACCGTGGGTTATTACCACGATAAACCAACGGTTGTTTAAAGTGAAACTTGGTTTAATTACTACGCATCGGAACACCAAACCGTTGTTTATTACCGCAATAACCAACGCGTACACGTTGATTTTTATTTCTTACATAAACAAAACATGTTTTTATACTGTCCTTAAGCCGTTCTGAATGAAAAGTAACCAGTCTATTTTTGTATTGACACAGTCTTTTGTTGTTTAAATCCTTGAGAAGAACACTAATTTTTACTCACGATGTACACAACCCATGTAAATGTTTATGACCTGTTTGTACGTAAAATTCCATTCTTAACAGGAATATGAAACTAGTCGCTTGTTTGATGACGTCATCATAGGCCGTGACGTCATATTTTCGGCACATTTGGCACTCATTCAATTCTCCTTTTGGCCACGGCCTAGGCCATCGGCAACTTGTTCGGCCATCGGCCTCGGCCTTCGGCCACCCTTAAGTATATAAGTAAGGCTCTCTTTCGGCCAGAGGACTCAACAAATTCGAAAACTGACGAAAGATCATTGACGTTATTTAAAAGGCGAGTTTCTGATAAGTTGGTTAGCATTATAAGTTTTATTAAATTAACTTAAACGTTTGAGCTTCAAAATAAAACGAACACTTCTTTAAGTCAAGCTTTGAGTAGTAAAGTGAAGAGATTTTCATTTTCAAAGACTTAACTATTATTTATGTTTGTTTTGACTCAAAAGCAACCAAAGTTACAATTTCAATATTTATTTATCAGAACTTTCAAGGTAAAATGCTGAAATAGAAAATAGAGAAATACTTTAATTATTTCTAAAATTACTCTAAGACTTTATATATTTAATGAAATTATTGTCCTTTCGACCCATTAAAAGCTTTTAAACACTGTCAAGACTTAAGCTGAAAATACAGTCTCACTGAAACCACTTACAACTGACTTATTTACAAACAAACTCACTCGATACTTACAGAAAAGGTTCTAAATAATATAATCATAAGTTTAACAACAATAAAAACCTCAAAACTTACAACATGTGGGGGCTACAGACTCAATTTGGGCATTGTTCAGCAAATCGCTGCTTCGTTACTGAATTCCGGATAATATGCTCGTAAAATCCGAAAGAAATATATAAAGCAGGAAACACGGTCGGAAAGAAAATCTACCAATAAAGATAACGAGACAACACAATGTTCATGATGTATATGCTGATATAGCAACCATGATGCCTTATGATGATATTCTAACTCTCGCATAGATTAATAGATAAAATAGGGAACATAAATGAAAATAATGCTCATCTCTCAGCGGTTATTTCGTTGATATGCTGTTGAACTTTTCTGTTCAGTAAAATGTTAAACGTTCAGCAATAAACTGTAAAACATTAATTACCGTTCTTTCGTTTTCTTAAACAAAAGGAAAAACCTGAGTCGTAACAATATTATCTGTTCAACAGTCTATTCTTAGCAAAAATCCAGTTAAGACGGAAAATGTCTTCCCAGATTAGCCTGTGTGGACTGCACATGGTAATCTGGGACGACACTTTACGCACATGCATTAAAATTCTCTTTTCACAGATAACGGCTCATTCATTAAAGAACTGACCTATTGTTGTTTTTGTCTCCAAGCGGCCCCGGCGTACTGTGGCAGAAAGCGGGACTCAGCGGAAGGGGACGAAAAGGGCTGGTCGGGTCACGGATTCCTTGCATGCTTTGTGAACAGACCGGGCTCAATGGAAGTGGTCTAGAAACGCAACTCATTTAAAAAAATTGAAATGAATGTTAATATAATTATTTTACGTATACGTTGTTTTGATTAAACGCGGCATAATTCACAAACGTGTTTAGATCTTGTTCGCTTACTGGTCACTATAAAAATGTAGAAAACTGTACTAGTGAGAGTGTGCGTGGTGTTAAACAGAAACAGATCTAGGTTCAAATAAATAAGAGCCGCGCACTGTGATAAGAGGTTAAATTCATGTGCGTGAAGTGTCGTCTCTGATTAACCTGTGCAGTCTGCACAAGCTTACCAAGGACGTACTGCACTGGCTAACCAGGGACGATACTTTCTGCTGTTATAATATTGTATGTTTGAAGAAAGTCTCTTCTTGGCAAAAATAAATTTCAGGCGGAAAATGTCGTCCCTGATTAGCCTGTGCGGAATGCACAGGCTAATCTAGGACGACACTTTACGCACATGCAGGAACCCTCTTTTTCTCAGAGCACGATTCATATATGTTTTCGCAAGCATATGCTTTACAAGAGGGACCCATTTGTACATGAAATGTATGTGATACATATATATCTCTATCTAAAAGCACTAGATATATCCATAGAAGTAGTCCATTTAATGGCCAAAAACACTCTGTATACGTGTCCAGCGTACCAAAAAAAAAAAACGTACATGAACCAACACATTGAATCCGGTTTTCTGGTTATGCTCTGGAGTAATAGTACTGGTAGTCTAACAGGAAAACAATAACATAAAGCTATTATACTTACGTTTACACGTGTTGTTCTTCTCAGTATTGGATGTCGACTTGTCTCGTCGACGGTCAAGCAGCAAGAGAGAGAGAGAGTTTTTCGTCTCGAGCAACGATCTCCACGAACTCTTTTTCTCGGGCTTAGGCTAACGTCCACCAACATGCTTGCTGCGGCCAGTTCCCTCACATCGCAAGCGACTGGTGCCCGGCACAACTCTCCTTCCACTCTTCTCTTTTTGGACCTCCACCCATCCTAGGAGCCATATGGTTCACCCAAGGTAGACTCAAGCGGATCAAAGACCCCCCTCCCGTAGGCACAGGGGTGCTTTAACCTAACGACGTAATCAAGAACCGCTGCATTCTAGCGGTTGGTAACCATTTATTGAAGTTATATCCAAAGTTTGATCACAACAGTTAAACATAACATAAAGAATACTGGTCGGCTTTCGTCCGACAATTACAATAAATCCGGGCACTGAAGTAGTGCTGCGACAGTGATCTTCAAGCACTGTCGCATAAAAATAAAGAAGAATTCCAACAATTACAAGTACCTGAAAATGCTAGTCGGCTTTCGTCCGACAATTAGAAATACACTTTACAAACAAGCATTAAGACAGTTTTTCCTAAAAGGCAACTCCTATATGTATTTTGATTTTGATTGATCTATATAAGTTAATGTTTTCGGATTACATTTTCCACATGTTAAATATTTGCATCTAGTGCTTTCAGGTTTCTATATGATATGTATAAATACATTAATTGTTCAATACACAGAATGTTGTCATTGTTTTTTCTTCGTTCAAATGTTTTCATACATAAACAAGATTTTGTCTAAGCATGGGGTATACTTTCGGTAATCCATCCCATAATCGGAATTATAATACATGGCATACATACTCTATTGCCAAACAGTAAAGTAAAAACTGAAAAATGGTCTGGGAAAAAACTCATCCAGCCACGTAAATATTAAGTTATGCTGTAACAGTGGCCCTCAGGCACTTTCACATAAAAATAAGAAATTGAAAAGTGCATTTTCCCACATATATGGGGGATACCGTAAAGTTGTTCTTCACGGGAAATAATAGAACACATCCGTGAGTGAGCAAAGCACTTCATATATAAAATTGCAGGAAATTAAGTGCGGATGGCACAAACTAATCTGGGACGAAACTTTACGCCCATGCAGTAAACCCCCTTTTCGCAGAACACTGCTCATATTAAGAATTTCTATTGACGACAAAAATGGGATAACACCGCAAATCAGATAAAGTTTGCATTAAAACATCATTAGAGTAGTAAGGAGGATCACAAAAAAGAAGTGACCATACCGCTGTTAGTATTAAGTGACTGCAATTTATTGTAATTGTTTAATTTGGAGGTCAATTGTATCTTTAATTGTCTTCCAGAAGTAAGCTGGTTTCTATCCCTAAGTTATAATACTGATAGTATTATTATTAAATAAATCTGTGGGCATGTGTAGTGCGATTGATTGTTGAATTCGTTTCTCGCAATGGTGATCAGGACGATAAAATGTATCATATAAAAATGATTTTACAGACATTTCCAACTGTTTATATAAAATGTTTTAATTTGGTCATTATACATGTTCAGAGATTTTGTAAGTAAATAATACTGTGGACTTTCGGATAGCCAGGTGTCTTTGATCAAACTAAATGTTTAAAGGTTAATAAGAACAGAACATAATACATATGGGCCGTGATTTGTGAATAGGGAGTTTAATGCATGTGCTTAAAGTGTCGTCCCAGATCTAATTAACAAAAATCCTGTTCAGGCGTATATTTTCATCCCTGATTAGCCTGAGCGGACTGCACATGCTAATCTGGGACGACACATTATGCACATTCATTTACCCTCTTTTCACAGATCGCGGCTCATATTTTGATTTAATAATTTGTACAGTTTGTCATATTTCTATATACCCACACTTCAAACGTATCTGCGTGCTTAAAACCCTTAAATTTTGTCGTAACACGTATATACATTAAAGGGGCCTTTTCACAGATTTTGGCATTTTTTAACTGATTCATTAAATGCTTTATATCGATAAATGTAAACATTGGATCGTAAAAGCGCCAGTAAAAAATCAAGATTAAAATTAAAAAAAGGAAAAGAACATAGCCCGGACCAGGTTTCGAACCAGTGACCCCTGGAGTCCTGCCAGAGTCCTGAAGTAAAAACGCTTTAGCCTACTGAGCTATTCCGCCGAGTACACATATTGGACGTATTTTATACCTTATATAAGCAATCTTCGTAGTTTCACAAAATTTAACGACAAAAACAGAACTCTCCAAATTATTCAATCGTTTCGCGTTGCAACGCTTTATAATTTTTAGGTTTTAAAATCGTCAAAAGATGCATATAATGGCTATATTAGACCATGGTAAATGTTCAGTATTACTGTTTCCTCACAAATATCATAACTAAACCGAAAATTTGCGAATCTGAAACAACTTTTTTCAATTTTGTCAATTTACCAAAGCGTGAAAAGATCCCTTTAACAAAAGTGAGCATTCTAAGATCAAATATTGAAATAAATATGTATGTATTTAACATAAATGACGATGTAAAATGTTACATACCTTAAAGTTTCTCCGAATGACCAAACATTTTAGTTAAATGCGTTTTACACGGACTACGTTGTTAAAATAATTAACCTGATTTTAATATTACCATTTATGATTTATTTTCGGCTATCACTTAATACTACTTCTAATTAGTATGGTTCTTCATATACTGGTGGTACAATTGGGTTTAACATTCTTCTTTAAGGAAAGTGTGTATTGTGTTTTATGTTACCGGTAGTGTATCCGAATAAATCTGCTTTTGAAGCAATACGTGATTTGTGTCTATTTGTATTCCATATTTAACCACTATAATAAATAAATGGCCGAGATAGTTCGTTTATCTGCAAAGGTATGTTCATTGTATTATAAACCCGTTATGAACGCTTTGATTTGATTAACAAGAAAATACTTTTACAAATTATCATACTACCCGACAACAGTTATCCAATGGAATTCACTACAGCCCCATATACCCGAGGCAGCCACAGTAGAAATTTTTAAAAACCCTTACTTACGGTGGCATAGAGGTGTCATTCACTCCTCTTTTTTCAAATTGCACTTCTCTTTTTTCTATCTCGTGGCCACGACTTACTATCTCGTGGCCACGAGTAAGCTATGTCGTGGCCACGAGTTAGCTATGTCGTGGCCTCGAGTTACTAAGTCGAGGCCACGAGTTATAACAAAGAGGAGTGCATAACTAAATAAAAGAGCGATGCAATAAAAAAAGAAAGGTGTCGTAAATAAAAGAAGGGTGCATTAAACAAAAGTGGAGAGAATTTTAACTATCTAGTTGTCACGAGTTAGTAAGCCAATCAAATTTTGCGGAGCAAGATCACCATGAACTACCATGTGGAACAATTTGATTGGCTGACTAACTCGTGGCCACGAGTTATCTAAGTCGGGATCTCGAGATAGCTAAAATTCTCAGCTCTTCTGTGTAATGCACCATTCCTTTATTTACTGCTCCGCTCTTTTTTAAATTGAACTCATGTTTTATTTAGTTTTGCACTCCTTTTTTTCTATCTCGTGGACAAGACATAGCTAACTCGTGGACGTTTATAACCAAGCTTCGCATCGAAATGAATGACATTATATGTTAAGATTTCAGTTCACATGTTAACGGGTACACATGACTGTTAAAAATGTTTTATTTCTAATTAAAATCGCGTCGATGGACATTAAAATAATACACATTTAGTAAGGGGAAAACTTATGGCATTATTTATTCGTTCGACAAAAAATACTTTTTGTGAATAAAAGCCTCAACTGAAAGAGGTAAAAGTAAACTTGTGTTAAAATAAAGCGTTTGTGACATATTTGAGGGGCCTTTCACGTTTTGGTACATTGACATTTTTTTCAAATTTGCAAGGTTTCGTCTTAATTATGATATTTGTGAGGAAACAGTACATTTACCATGCTTTAAAATATCTACAATGTGCATTGTTTGACGATTTAAAAACCTGAAAATTATAAAGCGTTGCAACGCGAAACGATTAAATAATTTGGAGAGTTCTGTTGTTGTCGTTATATTTTGTTATTTTGTGAAATTACCAGGATTGCTAAAATACTGTATAAAAAAACATCCATCATTGTATGAGAACGGATAAGGTTATTTTGATGTCATAACACACGTTCGTTATGTGATATATGAATCGGTGTAATACATGAGTTACAGATGCGGTACGAGCTTGTGTTAACACTCTTTTTTATCAAATATTAGAACAATGTTTGTGTTCATAATGTCTTATAAAAAGAACACTATGCAAAAAGAAAATCTATATTTTGCTTATACTCATATTTTGACGTGCAGCACGAATAAACCATACACGCGAGCAGTGATGTGTCAGAACGTCATGTCATGAATGAATTATTTTTATAGTTTTTTTTTTTAGAAAATGTTCCCCATCAGCAATGTTCGAAGTTAAAAGTTGATATATTTATCCATTTTAAAGAAATTAGCATTATAAAAGTGTTGAGTATAAAATGCCTTCGAATATTTTATGTTATTGCGAAAATATCTGCTAAAGAGCAGCATTATGTCACCTATCCTCAAATACCGATAACACTTTAAATCTCCGTTAACAGCGAACATGCACGGGTGATAAAATACTATAATTGCTTTAAATAGGCGCGATTTACATTCTACGAAACAGATATGATAGAAGTATTGTTTGGATAAAGATTTAAATAGAAACTCACTATATAAATCTAAGGAAAACATATGTGAGTTTAGTATTTGCGGTACGTTTCTCTTCATTTTGCGTTAATTATTAACAAATAAGTGATCCAACTTAATATTCAATGGACTAAGACTAAGACTAATATTTCTATTTGGAAATAATTGTGTATTCAATTAAAAATAAAATAAAAGTAATCTGAAAATATAATATGCAAAAGAATGCGAACACATTGTTTTAATTTCTTCTGGATGAAAGATATACAATGTATATTAATTGTATGCATAATGGCGAGCATCAACTACTCATTAATCTTTAATGACGTTGTTGTGAATGTTTTACAGAATGGGCATCTTTATAGTGGTGCGTCCATGTTTGAAACCACTGTCGACTGGGATGGCGTTGTTGCTTGTGGTCTTCTTCGTCATTTCCGAAAAATATGCGACGTTCTATCATACGCCGGGTCTGTATTGTTACTGTAATGTAAACATAATTGCATACACTAGGTAGGAATAATTGCAAGCAAACGTTACGTCTTACTGTGAAAAATAAGCTTAAACAATTAAGTTAATACCGTCTGAAAACAAGTATTGCTCTGTGGCATTTTTTTGCTCAATTGCTAAATATATATTATAACTTAGGTTTAACTTCATGAAACACTCTACCAGAGATAGGATGACTCTCGGGAGTTTTTGTTTGTTTAGAATCGGTGCTGCCAAAAAGTGGAAAATGTGTATAATCCCTTCATCGTTCTTTTTCTAGTAAGTTTCAAAAGTACGCATATGTTTTGCATTAAACATTCAGTTTTGCACTTTGAGTGAAATAGCGCGTTTTCTTCAAGCCTTGCAAGAAACTTGCATCAGCATAATAACACTCAACCGGAAAATGACAACTCGTTCGCGCCTGACGCCCTTTCGTCGCTTCCTCTGATGCTCGGCGCTTCGCTGTCTTCTTGGCAGTTCCGTCCATCACAATCAGTCATATTTGAGACGACGGACCCAGTTAACGTATCCATTACCGCGTCTGACGCCTCGCCAGATGGGTTTACTCATACAAATTCAGACCAAATTATTCCCAACAGCAAGGATACTTCAATGGTCAGTCAATTACAGGATCTGGATCTGAGGTCAAGGGTTTTAAACACATCGTGCTTCAAGGACATTTTACTCAACGCAACTTACAAGGGAAAGGGTCGCGGAAATTATTTTCATTCTAAGGTTTACAATGTCGCATATTGCAAGGTGCCAAAAGTCGGCTCAACCTTTTGGACACTTTTATTCGCAATTCTTGACAATGGAGTCGATGTTGGCAAAAAGCTTTTGGAAAATAAACGCAGTTCTGTACACGCCGGAAGTTACTCATTTTCGTCCTCGTTCACATTCTTGAAGAGTGCGCATGTTCCAACAATTCTCCCAACACGTGACCCATATTCTCGGCTTTACTCGGCTTTCATCGACAAGTCGCACTTGCCCACTAGAATACACATAAATTACGCTGTCCTAGGCATTCAAAACAAATCACTGTGCCCAACGGATGTGTCTTTTCAAGAATTTCTCCAATGGATTTTAAACGAAGCGAAAGCAGGCAAATCTTTAGATGAACACTGGGCACCGATGTATTCTATTTGCGGATCTTGCGAGGTTAACGCTCGGTACATTGTAAAACAAGAAACATTTACAAACGACATCGGCGTCGTATTACAGACGCTGAACGTCTCTTCAGATAAATACGACTTCATCATGCATACGCTGGAGGGCAAGCGGATCCAGTCATCCTTACCGGGAATTGTGGCTACAATTCTAGAGCGGAGTTCTGGGGCCGCGGTGAGCCGATGTATGCATTGGGCGGAGGTCACTCGAAGGATATGGCGCTCTTTCCAGATACAGGGCTACATTCGCGAGGACCGAGGATATCCACAAAGCACGTTCGAGTCCATTCGAAACAATTCGGATCCCTCCCTAGTTTCTGATATAATATTGGCGGAAATATTCAAGTATACTTTGTCGTCAGAAGAACGAAAAATTCAACGAGAAAATGCGTTAAGGAAAGCGTATGAGGGCATCAGCAAAGATGTTGTCGACGCGATTAAAGACTTGTACAGTGTGGACTTTTCAATATACGGTTATTCTTATATTCCACCAAATGAAAGATAAATCAATCAAATTCTCCTTTCTGGGATAAAACTACTTTCAGAATAGTTCTTCACTGTCATATGCAAACAAATAGCCTGAATTTAAATATGTTTTTTTTCTTATATGCATACCATGTTTAACTTCTGGGTTGTATGGTTATGTCATGTATATTTGTAGATTTCATCATTATTAAGGTATTTTCATTGATTTTGTGTACATAGTTTGCATGTATGGTTTACATATCTTGGAAATACCTCTCAACTGCACATGTTAGAGGACTTGAATTACTGTGCTATTTAGGTTCTTTAAAACAATAACGTAGTTTAACTCCTTACCACTTAGAGACGTATTTTAACCCTTTACCACCTAGATATGTATTTTGACGCATGTGTAGTCCCTTAGACATTTATATCTGATTTAAGACCTTTCTTACTAAATTCAAGTTTTAAAGCTTCAATTCCAACATTTAGATACTGATGAGCAGCAAACATCATAAAACCTAAACAGACTGCGAGTTAAACGCAGGCTGTTCTGGTTTTATGCTGTTTGCACATAGCCATTTTCACTTTGCTTCTAAGTGGGAAAAGGTTAAACATATGTTCATATGTTCTACTTATTCTCCTTCGTGTATTGTACAAGATCCCTCTCTAAGGCTTTGTCGTACAAAAACGGGTCAAGAGTCATGTTGTGGCGCATTTAAAAGAAAAAAGAAAACTTTTTACAAAATCATTCATGGCTTATTTTTGTACCGTCCTTTCATTGAAAGCTTCAAGGCTGGGAGCCGAAACAAGGTGGTTTGGCAGATGATTCCACAATCTTGTTTCTGACGTGAAGAAGGTATTTTAAGGTAGTCTGTCCTGCATTTGGAATGATGTATCTGATACGGCTGCATCATGTTGATGATGTCGCAGGGCGGAGATTGGGACCAGGTGGAATGTCAATTAGGTTGTTTATAATTATGTACATGATAGTGGCATTAGCGGTTGGTCTTTTATCTTTGAGGGTCTGCCATCCAATGTCATATGTGAGCTGCTACAAAGGTTCTTAAGTCCCTTTTCATGTAACGGGAAGCGCGTCCCTGGACGGCTTCAATATGGTTAATGCACGTCTGTGTGGGGGTGCCATGCAGTTGCAGATTACTCAAATGTTAGTCGCACTAAAGTTGTGGATATGCGTGTTATGAGTGAAGGTGGGCAGCTGGATAGGTTGCGGCTCCGGAAGCCGTGGGTTTTGCTTTCCTCCCAGTTGACTGCGGCTACATGAGATTTCCAGGACATGTTGTCCGAGATCGTCAATCCGAGATATCTCCCTTCCATCACATCTGCAAGCTTCTGTCCATCGATTACATATTCCGAATGTATTCGGTTGCGCTTTTTGGAAATGTGCACGGCTTCACATTGTGTCGGACTGATTGTAAACTACCAGTCTTTTCCCCATTTCTGTAGGGCGTCTAGGTCAAACTTGAGTGTTGTTTCATCCTCAGTTATCTTGATCCCACTGTACAGAAGACTGTCATCGGAAAAGAGTCAGGTTTTTGAGGTTACAGTACCCGGTCGGTAATGTACACCAGAGATAGCAGTGGTCAAAGGACAGAGACCTGAAGGACGCCTGATGTGACGTCGGCTGGATTTGAGAACTGTATATCAACAAAGACCCGTTAGCTTCGTCCAGTTAGGAAGCTCTCTATCAAGGTTAGGACTGGTCCTCTGATAACGTAGTGTCGCAGTTTCAGCAGGAGTTGTTGATGTGGAACAACATCGAAGGCTCTGTAAAAGTCGAGTAGTATTGCATCGATTTGCTCCACAGCTACAATTGATGCAACACGATGAGAATTTGTTGCGACTCACAGCTGCTTGTTCGCCGAAAGCCTTTTTTGATCGGCTAGGATTAGAAATACGCGTTTTATCCAAATTTCCGATGATGTTCTTTATGACTCTCTTTATTTCTATCTATGATTATCGGTGGCGGAATTATTACTGTATTAATTTTAAGTTGTTGTATAGGTGTAGCTTCTGCTCGCTTTTTTCGATATATAACTGTTTCGTCTCGAATGTTCCCTTTTATTATTTGCCATGATGTATTTGGATTACCTTCGCGCTTAAAAGGTGCAATTGTAGATAAAAAAAGTTCCGATACATCTTTGATATTCTTGTCACAATAAACATGCTTGTTAAAATACCCCGGACCTCTGCAATGAAAATGTAAATCGATTTGAATTGATACTATAGAGTAGTCTGAATTGAACCCAGGGGAAATGTTACAATCTATGTGGCACTTTGCAATGTCTTGACATATTGTTAAAAACTATTATCGACAAAACATATACGGTGTTTGCCATGTATAAACTTTACTATGTGGATTTTTTAACGCCAAGTATCACATAGATCATTGTTTTCAATTATTACGTCTATTTATTTTGTTTTATTTGTATCTGATCGACCGTTCAAATAATCTAAATTATAACCAATAACACTGTTTAAACCAAATCTTTAACAAAAGTTTAAAAAAAGTGTCCTTTCCTAAATATGTGACAAGTCCCTTTAATAGGGGTATTCCACTAAGACCCGATTCTTCACGATTTGTCAAGATTTCCAATATTTTGAGGTCGGGGACATTCGTTGCTCAATCGGCGACGGTCCTATCTCATTCGTAGCTAGTCGTGGGTCGATCGTAAGTTATTCCTGCAACTCGTGAGCTCCCGAAAAATCGTGGCCAGATTTAAAACGTGTTTGTAACTTGACAAGGACCTCCAAGACAGAATTTAAATACATTTGACTCGTAACAGCGTCGTAGTGCGTTCTTGAGCGTCTAATGGAATCGTAGGTAATTCGTGACTCAATCGGGAAATCGGTGATCACGTGATCTGTCTACAAATCAGCTACGACTTTGTCAAGACTCTCACGAGTTCACCCCGAATGAGTTGCGAGCCCGCTAAGATTTAATTCGCAAGAGTTTAATCGAACCCTACGATTCGTCGTAACTCAATCGTACCAGTGTCGTAACTGAATCGTAGACTGTCACGAGTCTTCCCGATTTAACAAATGTGATAAATCGTAGCGAATCGTGGGCTTGTTTTCGTAGTGGAATAGGGCCATAAGACAAGTTTGAACATTAAGAGCCTTGCTGAGTTGCTTACCGAACATATTAAGTCATGGCTGTCCGTGTCATTTGTCAACAAAGTCTGACATGTCAAGTATTATATTAAGGTAGCGCACCTCTAATGATTTCCCGCGATTTCTTCGAAGGTTGGAGAGCCTACTATTAGGTGCCGTAGCCTAGTGGTTAAGGCGATAGACTAGAAATCTTTTGGGATATTCCCGCGCAGGTTCGAATCCTAACGACGACGTATACTTTTTTGCGACGCGTTTTATTTATTTTCTTACGTAATTTGATTTAATTTGGCATATAAGCTATATTTATTGTTAAATATGTTGCAATTTTTATGCACATTCTTCAATTATTAAAATTAAAACAACGTTATGGCGAAATTGGGTGATTTACTGTTGAAAATACGAACCATGCATGTTGCATTTTTATTTCAAAAAGTAAACGGTAAATTTGTCTAGTTCTTGGTATTTTTGCTGTATATAGTGTTTCTATAAAAACTAAGTTTAAAATATGACTTAAATGATACTATTTTGAATTTTATGACACTTTGTTTTTAACCGACCCAATTTTTACTTGGCTGAAATCACTTACATTTCATGGCGCTCTTCAATAGATAAAAATTTGTAAAAAATAAATGTCTGTAAAAGAATACTTATTTCATCTTGTTTAAACTTTAAACACCTTTACAGCATCTGTACACACCAACTGCATGCCCATATTTGGAAATTTGAATGAATTATGGAACTTTTATATACCACAGGGGTGAAAATAAACTGGACAAAAGCCGAGCGTGGGGGTGGTTTTGAAAAAATCGGTATATTTTTTTTAAAAAGCATGGAAAGCCTACCTACAAATTTGCATGTAGTTCAGTGAAATGATGCTGATTAAGAAAATAATTAATTAGATTATGTTTGGATATGTGCCCATTAGAGGTGCGCTACCTTAATTAAATAATAAATACTTAATGACGCTCCTTTGTTATTCAAACAGCTGTTGATACGTGTTCCAATTGTCAAATTGATCTTATAGTTACGTGTAATGTTTCCATTGTTGCATAGAGCAAAATTAACTTGCATCAGCTTCAATCATATCGCGCCGTTCAAGCTGTCGCAAGATATAACGAGAGATAATTATTACGCAGCCAATTGAATCTCTGATAAAACAAATCGTCAATATGATACATGCATCTTTTAGCTTATATTGTTTGAAATACAATGACATGAATGACAACAATTCGCGTTTATTCGAACACATTGTGTACTATACATACAGGAAATTTTAAACGCAGTTATATTTCAATCTTGTTTGTGGTTTGTAGGGAAATATCAGTGATTATAGTGACATGTCAGTGATTTAAAAAGGCTGGTATTCAAATCTTAAATAATAAAAGGGATGTTGAAGTGCCTTTTTCTTTTATGAACATTACGCAATTATTGAGCCAAAAAAACTTCGGTTTTCATGTCAGGTACAGAAGTAACATTAGCTTGCTCCCCCCAAAAATGTAATCAACTAAGCCATGTTGTGAATATATCCGAACAATTATTAAAGAAGTCACTTAAGGTATCACTTAAGGCTGTCGCGCCGCCGCAACGTGACATGTTAATAAACTCTGAGTTGCATAAAGCTACACAAATCCACAGGACATGAGGTACCTTCGCATTTAATTTTTACAGGACATCATCAGATGTCATCAGACTTGTTATTTTTTTAATCAAATAAAAGGAATTACTGTTTTCGAGTCTGTAAATCGAATTTTCACAATACAAAACAGCTGAGCAATACTTATTATAACGAAATGAAGATTTATACTACACTATTTAATATGAATATGTAAAGAATTTAACAGAAGTACTTACTAACAAGCTGAATTTCACAAAAGTACTAAAATAGCCTACGTCATATACCTCTGTAATCGTAACTTTCGCTTTAGATTATGACGAGTTAAGGATAAAGCGCATGTTACATGAAAAGGGGGTTTAATGGATGTTCGTCAAGTGTCGTCCCTTATTAGCCTGTGCATTCCGCTCAGGCAAATACGGAACGAAACTTTTCACTTTTTTTCGTTTCATGAAAGGCTCTTCTAAGCAAGTTAAGGCGGAAAGGGTCGTCCCTGATTAACATGTGTGGACTGCAAAGGCTAATCAGGGACGGCACTTTACGCACATGCATTAAACCCTCTTTTCACAAAGCGCGGCTCATATATTTTCCACATTTATTTTTACTGGACACAAGAACCGTCAGAATCGCATGTTCTTCCGGGCCTCAACAATTTTAATCGGAAATGTCCGGCGTCCGACGTCTTTCGAATGGGTTGTGCTACATACAACAACATTTATTAACTCTTAAGCATACAATTGCTTTTAAGCCAAATGCATTATACAATTATACACAATACACAAGTGTAACGACATGGATGATAATTATTATGAAATTAGGTAATCATTATAAAAAATTATGTAATGGAGGAACTATTTTACTGATTAATAACAAAGGATATTTTCTTCTAACATCGATAATGAAAGTTGCTAATAAAATAATGCGACACAGAGTACATTGTTCTACATAATTAGTTACATAGAAATCACTTTTACGCGAATATAATTCCGTCGTTTTAGAGTATGCACTTGTAGCTGTGAAATAAAATGATAACTATAATCATGTTGTTGAAACCCCGAATTATTATGTATATTAATACATGTACATGCCTACAAACAACAATAGAGAGACGATTTTATAATACGCACACGCAAACACTAACAAACTAGTCTCGGCAATAGGATTGCTAAATGAGCATTCAGGCGATTGTCATCTGTAATTGCTAGCGTCATTTCAAACAACATTACGATTTGTTCTAATGGTTTCTTTCGTGTTTATTTTATAATACACTTAAATCCCTTTTGGTTTATAATAGCATCCCAAAGTGATTCAAGTAACAGTTCCCGTTTCGAACAAGAACACACTGAGTGTCCCACATAATGAGCACACTGTTAGATACGATCTAGAGAGGAATCCTCCCAGTTGTGCCATCAGGGTGGCTACTAGGGGCGATCGCTTAGGCGAAATCCGGGATATTTGCCTGAGGGACGCGGGCTTATCTACGTGTAGAACATCAGCAAAGTTCAATGTGGGGCACACGTCCCGGATACTTTCCAACTTTCTGTGATGTTTGGGAGCGGATACCGATCGTTGAAGCATATGTTTCTACGCTTGCTTAGACGGCAACAAGCCTGATTCAAGATACTTGTCTAAACACGATTGCAGTTGGTATTTATGCAGCAGTCTGTAGATTTCCGGAACGAAGCCTTTAGTCTGTTTGTCGTTGTTCAGGTATCGTACAAGTCTGTTAATGAACACTTGTTTGGCAAGACATCGCCGAGCTGATATAGTTCCTGCACAGTTAAAAGGAATTTCGCTGATTGGTGTTACAGTTGCGTGGCTTATAACAACGTTGAAATTTAATGTAAACCTTTGATAGACAAAACATAAATAATATTACATGCTTTATTCAGAGTATTTAATTTGTTTCTCCAGAACGACATGCGTTTTAAACGTGGGCAATTATTGCTAGATTCTCATGTATTTATTGATCAATCTCTGTTTTTCCATATTTTATTTTGATCACTCTACCACACGGTTACACAAATAATGTACAACTCTTCACAGAAATTACTGCATGCTAATGTTGTTAAATCTTAAGATTTGTAAGTGCTTGTATCAGATAATTGACTGTCACGTTTCTGTAATAAAACTTTGATAGAAAATTAATGTTTGGTTTACTTATATTAGATTAAAACAAAATATCGCTTTCTAATTTTATCATTGGCACATCTTGTCATCGAAGTAAAAAATACATGAATATATATTAAAACATTATATTTGCACGCGGTTAAATACCACACGTGCCGTGGTAATAGATACTTTGATTAAAGGTTTAATGCTATATGAACCAGTTATTAAAGCAAACAATTAGGCAGAAATTATGAGGTACCATTTCAATGATTTCACATGTATGTTTTTTCTTCCGAACGTCCAATCCTTTACTGAAATACGTTTAACCTCATTAAATAATAATAATGTAAGATTTATTCACTACTATCGAGAAAGGCCTATCTTGTTCTTCCAATAAGACAGTAGCTCTTCATGATTAGAATTGTTTTGGATATTCTTCGCTTAACGTAATGTCAATTGTTTGTAAAAAAAAATTCTCCAATTTAAAGTGGGAAAGAGGACCAATCCCGTGAAGCAATTTGTGATTATAGTTGTTCGATCTTTTATACATATGTAGCGGTAGCCGCTTTAATAAAATAAAATGCCCAAACATCTGTTATGTTTGCCTATCTATATTGCACACGTGCTACTAAATTTAATATCGTAAAATTGATACCCACCCATATTATGTTACAGTAATACCGTCACATGGTATAGGCTTTTGTTGATTCAGTGTTTAAGAAATATAGTTATTGCTAACGCGTATCGCTACTGAATTAGTGTGAGCAAACTACAGATTGGCGTGCCTAATGCATTTCCTATACAAAACATATGACAATCTAATAACCATTTATTGCACAACTTGAGTACTTCTTCACACGTCTCGGTGCCCTTGGCCTCACGAACCGGTAGACATTCAGAGAGACGGACGAACTATATATCCCAAAACTCCATTGGGTGTGGCAACATGAAATCAATTCGTGTACAAAGGATCAAATGCTACGACGGTCAAAAAATACTCGAGTTCAATGCGAAACTGAGGTAACTGACGATCAAACGTTTTGCACTTACATCATTTTAACATGAAACACTTTAACTGCAGTGTATTTACTATAAAGCATAATTAATAATAAAGCGTTGAGACATTTATTCTTTATTTCTATCAATTTAACACAAGAGAACCAACGAATGTAGTCGTCATAAAGCTGTCGACATGAAAGGTAAAATGGGATGTCACATGAGAGGTCATATGGGAGGTATTAAAGTAATTTCGGAGGGCACATGAGAGCTCATATGGATGGTCACACTGTAAGTCATATGGGAGGGCACAGGGGAGGTCCCAATGAAGGTAATATGGAGTCGCATGGGAGGTCAAATGGGCGTCATATGGGTGGTCAAACAAAGGTTATATAAGAGGTCACAGGGAAGGTCATATAGGAAGTCATATGTTATGAAATATATCTGGTCACATATTAAGTCATATTGGTAGTTCCAAAAGAGGTCATATGGGCGGCAAAATAAGAAGTCATATTGCAGGTCAAACGGGAGGTCATATGAGATGTCATGTGAGCGATCTTATGTGTGGTGAAATGATAGGTTATATAAGGTCACAGGGGAGTTAAAATGGCCGTCATATTGGAAGTCACAGAGGTCATTAGGGAAGTCACAAAGGAGGTAATTTGGGAAGTCACAGAGGAGGTCATATATAATGTCACAGAGGTCATATGGGACGTCACAGAGGTCATATGGGAAGTCACAGAGGAAGTAACAGAGGTCATATGGGAAGTCACAGAGGTCATATGATAAATCACAGAAGAGGTCATGTGGGATGTCACAGAGGGGGTCATATGTGAAGTCACAAAGGAGGTCATATGGGAGGTCACAAAGGAGGTCATATGGGAAGTCATAGAAGTCACAAAGGAGGTCATATATAAAGTCACAAAGGTTATATGGAAAGTCACAGAAGTCATATGGAAAGTCACAGAGAAAGTAACAGAGGAGGTCATATGAGGAGTCACAGATGAGGTCATTTGAGGAATCACAGAGGTCATATAGGAAGTCACAGAGGAGGTCATATGGGAAGTCACAGAGGGTCATATGGGAAGTCACATAGTAGGTCATATGGTAAGTCACACAGTAGGTCATATGGGAAGTCACACAGGAGGTCACTGAGTAGGTCATATGGGAAGTCACAGTGGTCATATGGGAAGTCACAGAGAAAGTCATATGGGAAGTCACAGATGTCACATGGGAAGTCATAAAGGAGGTCATATGGGAAGTCACACAGCAGTTCACATAGAAGGTCATATGGTAAGTCACAGATGTCACAGAGGTCATATGAGAAGTCAGAGGAGTTCATATGGGAAGTCACAGAGGTCATATGGGAACTCACTCAAGATGTCACCAAGGTCATATGGAAAGTCACAGAGGAGGTCATATGGGAAGTCAGAGGAGTTCATATGGGAAGTCACAGAGGAGGTCATATGGGAAGTCGCCCAGGCAGTCATATGGAAAGTCACAGAGGTCATATTGGAAATAAAAGCGAAGGTCATATGGGAAACCTAAAAAGATGTTATATAGGAAGTCACAGAGGAGGTAACATTGGAGTTCATATGGGAAGGCACAAAGGAGGTCATATGGGAAGTCACAGTGGAGGTCACTAGAAAGGTCATAAGAGGGCTACCGTAAAAGGTTATATAAGAGGTATCAGGGGAGGTCATATGGGAGGTCACTGGGCGGTCACTGGGAATGTACTATGGGATGTAACAGACAAGGGAGGTCACAAAGGAGGTTATATGAAAGGCCATATGGTAGGTTTCATGATAGATTATATGAGTCATATAAAAGTTTATATATTTGCGGTCACATGGGAGGTCGCATTTAAGGTCATATGAAGGGTCATGTAAGTGGTCACATGGGAGGTTGCATGAGTGATAACATTTGAAGCCATAGTGAGGTCATGTGGGTGATCACACAAAAGTTCAATTGAAGGGTCATATAAGTGGTCCTATTAATGGTCACATTTGAAGTAATATGGGAGTTCATGTGGGAGGTCACACAGGTCATATGAAGGGTCATATAGGTGGTCATATGCGTGGTCAGATTTGAAATTTTATGGAAGGTCATGTGGGCAGTTACACAGGAGGTCATATGAAGGTCATATAAGTGGTCATATGAGTGGTCAGATTTGAAGTCATATGAGCGGTAACATAGGAGGTCATATGAAGGGCCTTACAGGTGTTCATATGAGTGGTCAGATTTGAAGTTATATGGAAGGTCATGTGGGCAGTTACACAGGAGGTCATATGAAGGTCATATAAGTAGTCATATGAGCGGTCAGATTTGAAGTCATATGAGAGGTCAAATGGGGTCACAAAGGAGGTCATATAATTGGTCATATAGGTGCTCATATTTTAGGTCATATGGGAGGTCATGTGGGGGTCACAAAGGGGTCATATAAAGGGTCATATAGGTGGTCATATGACTGGTCAGATTTGAAGTCATAGTGAGGTCATGTGAGCGGTCACACAGGAGGTCATATGAAGGGTCATGCAGGTGTTCATATGAGTGGTCATATAGTTGGTCCTATGAGTGGTCAGATTTTAAGTCATATGAGCGGTCACAAAGGAGGTCATATGAAGGGTCATGCAGGTGTTCATTTGAGTGGTCATATAGGTGGTCCTATGAGTGGTCACATTTAAAGTCATATGGGAGGTAACATGGAGGTCATATGAAGGTTCATATAGGTAGTCATATGAGTTGTCAAATTTGAAGTTATATGGGAGGTCATGTGAGCAGTCACACAGGAGGTCATATGAAGGGTCATAAAGGTGCTCATATAAGTGGTCACATTTGAAGTATAATGGGAGTTCATGTTGGCAGTCACACAGGAGGGGACTGGTCATATGAAGGGTCATACAGGTGGTCATATGAGTGGTCACATTTAAAGTCATTTGGGAGGTCATGTGGGCGTCACATAGGAGGTCATATTAAGGGTCATATAGGTGGTCATATGAGTGGTCACATTTAAAGTTATATGGGAGGTCATGTGGGGGGTCACATAGGAGGTCATATGAAGGGTCAATTAGGTAGTCATATGGGTGGTCAAATTTGAAGTTATATGGGAGGTCATGTGGGTGATCGCATGAGAGGTCATATGAAGGTTCATATAGTTTCTCATATGAGTGGTCACATTTGAAGTTATATGGGAGGCCATGTGGGAGGTCACATAGGAGTTAATATGAAGGGTCATATAGGTGGTCTTATGAGTGGTTACATTTAAAGTTATATGGGAGGTCATGTGGGGGGTCACATAGGAGGTCATATGAAGGGTCATTTAGGTAGTCATATGCGTGGTCACATTTAAAGTTATATGGGAGGTCATGTGGGTGATCGCATGAGGTCATATGAAGGGTCATATAGGTGGTCACATTTAAAGTTATATGGGAGGTCATATGGGAGGTCACATAGGAGGTCATATGAAGGGTCATATAGGTGGTCACATTTAAAGTTATATGGGAGGTCATGTTGGCGGTCACACAGGAGGTCATATGAAGGGTCATATAGGTGGTCATATTAGTTGTCACATTTGAAGTCATATGGGAGGTCATATGAAGGGTCATATAGTTGGTCATAAAAGTGGTCAAATTTGATGTTATATGGGAGGTCATGTGGGAGGTCACATAGGAGGTCATATGAAGGGTCATATAGGTGGTCTTATGAGTGGTCACATTTAAAATTATATGGGAGGTCATGTGAGTGGTTGCATGAGAGGTCATATGGGTTGTCACAGGGGAAAGACTATGTAAGGTCGAATTGGAGGTCCAATGGTTGCTCGAAAGGAAGGTGACATGGGCGGTCATCAGACTTGTCATTTCTGGAAATTCCTGCGTGAAGTCTCCATGTCCCTCTTTGTCCGCAGAAGTAGTTTGCTAAAATCAAATGGAAAAGATCACATGAATGCAAATATAACAAGAGCTAGGCCTTGCGGGTGCAGACCGCTCATCTATTTTCTTTTTAAAGGTGAAGGGACTCTCATTTTGAATCACAAAGGAGGGAGGGGTGGAGTGAAGAGGGGTGCATTGTGTGGGGGTGTGGACATTTATTACATTATGTTCAAAAAATGCAAAAAAAGGAAAAATAAATAGGGGGGGTGGGGGGTGGTGGGGGGTGTGGGGGTGGGGATTATTGGGTGAGAAGGTTGGAGGGTATTTCAAACATAAAATAATAAAAATAAATATTTGTTTTTAACCGTTTCAAATAAAAAAAATTGGGTGGGGGGGTGAGGTGGGGGGGGGGGGGGGTATAGTGTGAGGGTGTGGTGGTAATTTGTGAGATGATCTTAAAAAAAAAAAAAATTAGGGGGGGATTCGGGTGGGGGGGTGGGGGGAGGGGGGTGGGGGGATTCTTGGGTGCGATGGTTGGACGGTATTTCAAACATAAAATAATCAAAATAAATAGTTTTGTTTTTTAACTGTTTAAAAAAATAATTGGGGAGGGGGGTGGGGTGGGGGGGGGTATAGTGTGAGGGTGTGGTGGTCATTTGTGAGATGATCTTAAAAAAAAAAAATAGGGGGGAGGGGATTCGGGGGGGGAGGGGGGGGGCACGGGCGATGGTTTGGGTGGAGTCTATTGTGGTATGTCAGGTAAGAGTAGTTTTGTCAAAGTATCAATAAAATCTAATCATAAATAAAGAAGTTATGGCAATTTTAGCAAAATTTAATAATTTGACCTTGTGGGTCAAGGTCATTCAAAGGTCAAGGTAAAAATCAACTTGCCAGGTACAGTAACCTCATGATAGCATGAAAGTATTTGAAGTTTGAAAGCAATAGCCTTGATACTTAAGAAGTAAAGTGGATCGAAACACAAAATTTAACCATATATTTAAAGTTACTAAGTCAAAAAAGGGCCATAATTCCGTAAAAATGACATCCAGAGTTATGCAACTTGTCCTTTTACTGTACCCTTATGACAGTTTGCGAGTGTTCCAAGTATGAAAGCAATATCTATGATACTTTAGGGGTAAAGTGGACCAAAACACAAAACTTAACCAAAATTTTCAATTTTCTAAGTATAAAGGGCCCAAAATTCCGTCCAAATGCCAGTCAGAGTTACATAACTTTGCCTGCACAGTCCCCTTACGATAGCTAATAAGTGTTGCAAGTATGAAAGCAATAGCTTTGATACTGTAGAAATAAAGTGGACCTAAACACAAAACATAACCAAAATTTCAAAGTATAAAAAGGGCACATAATTCTGTCAAAATGCCAGTCAGAGTTACATTACTTTGCCTGCACAGTCCCCTTATGATGGTTAGTAAGTGTTTCAAGTAAGAAAGCAATAGCTTTGATACTTAAGGAATAAAATGGACCTAAACACAAAACTTAACCAAAATTTTCAATTTTCTAAGTATAAAAAGAGCACATAATTCTGCCAAAATGCACACCAGAGTTATCTAACTTTGCCTGCCTAGTCCCCTCATGATAGTAAGTAAGTGTACCAAGTTTGAATGCAATAGCATTGAAACTTTCTGAAAAAAGTGGACCTAAACGCAAAACTTAACTAAAATTTTCAATTTTCTAAGTATAAAAAGGGCACATAATTCAGTCAAAATGCACGCCAGAGTTATCTAACTTTGCCTGCCCAGTCCCCTCATGATAGTAAGTAAGTGTACCAAGTTTGAATGCAATAGCATTGATACTTTCTGAGAAAAGTGGACCTAAACGAAAAAACTTAACCGGACGCCAACGCCGACGCCGACGCAGACGCCGACGCTAAGGTGATGACAATAGCTCATAATTTAAAAAAAAAAATAGATGAGCTAAAAATTGTTATAAGCATGCACCATGCTGTAGCAGTTTACCGTTCAGATCTGATTAGACTAAAATAAATGATTAAGATGATGATGCAGATGAAAACAGATGACTGATTTGCGGAATTAAATCATTTACAATTTACAATCTGAAAAGTACAGCAAATTATATTTTATTTTTGTATCTGCAAGTCAGTCAGCTCTTAGACAAGGCCAGTGAAATTGCACGAGGTCTGAACAAAAATCCAAGGTGCTGGCCTTCATGTACCTATCTTAATAGAGATGAATGGAAGTAAATTAAAACTATTTATTTACAAAAAAATATCCAAATATTTGTAAGAACCTACTTCATTTGAGACAGCTCGTGTATAAGGCCCCTAACAATTGCTGAACCATCTTCATGCTGGCAAGCTGATCCCTCCACCCTATGATTAATACAGGATTCTTTGGTCTTAGTCTCCTCCCCAAAGTCTGCTGCTCCTTTTTCACCTATTTTCTTCCTTGGCACAGATGCTCCATTTGCAAGAGTTGCTGGTGCTGACATTGGCATTTCTTTCTCTAGAGTTGTTTCCCCTGAAATATCTCCTTTTTTGCAAGTAGTCTCCCCTGAAACAAGAATTACTTTAACCAATGTCGCCTCCCTTGATATAGATGTTTCTTTGATTAGAGTTTGTCCCCTTGACACAGGAATGCCTCTCTTAAGAATTGCTTCCCCTAATTCAGTTGCTTCTTTGTCAGGAATTTTTTGCTTTTGTTCGATTTCCTCATTTACCAGTAGAACACTGTTGAGGTCAGTTTGCAGTAAATCACTGGTCTGTTCTAGATGGCTGAAAACAAAAATTGGATAAGGAATGCGAGTATGACATTAATTCAACTAAAAGCAATTGTTTTCATTCCTAAGAAATGCATTTTTGACATATTTTATCTTGTTTATCACCAAACAAGCTTCTTGCCAATGATTAAATATACTTACATAGTGTTTACTTATTTAATTAAAAGCCATGTGTATAATAATTTTATCGATAAGATATCAAAAAAGTATAGCGTAACCCCCCCCCCCATAAAAAAGGCACAACATGTATATGAAAAGGCACAACATGTATATGATACAACATATCAATAAATTATAAGGTACAAAAGATGTCATGAATAATATATTACTTTACAGACTAAAACATCTGTTTTGGTTGATGATACTCAACCACCATTGTGCTCGTTATATATGACTCCCAAGCTTTATACCTTACCCACTTCTTAAGTACCTTTCTGAAGGAAACTGTGAATTCCAGTCAATGTCTACCAGTTGGGAGCTGCTCATACCTCCCTCAACACAGAACACCACACTACACTCTAATATAGGAGTGAAACAAATAAATCAAACAAAATAAAGATATGTGAACTTACCGGTAGTATATGTGTACCAGTATTTATCATCAGGCCTTAAAGGAACTTATTAACTTCTTTATATTGTTTACAGTTTCATAATATAATGATTTCAACACTTTTGTTATGGATTCAAAAAATAAAAGAACACTTTACCCCAAAGAATGAAATAATATTTAGGGCGCAGACACAAAGTGAAATGTCATTTTCAAACATGAGCAGTTATCATTTTTTTGAAATTGACAAGTTATAAAGCCTTTACTGTACAAACATACATTGACTGAGTAATTTTGAGTGTTTTCTGTACATTTTGTTAAAAATGTAGATCGTTTTAACCCTTTCCCACTCAGAGGCACCCTGAAGTTGCTATATGTGCAAACAATATAAAACCAGAACAGCCTGGGAATATCTCACAGTCTGTTCAGGTTTTATGTTGTTTGCTGCTCATCAGTATCTTAAGGCTTGTGAATGAAGCCTTCAAAATTTTAATCTAGTAAGAAAGGTCTTAAATTAAATATAACTTTCTCAGAGACTACAAACATGTTAAAATAGCATCTAAGTGGTAATCGGTTAATACAACATAAACTGGGTAATGCTGTGCAACAGCTGTGAAGGTAAAGAGGGCATATATGTTATGACCTTTTATTTCAAAGATACCTTAGTTCTTATCTCAGTGGAGCAACTGATCTAACATGATTTTTTTCTTGTTATACTCGGGGCTTTTCATCAGGAAATTGGGAAGAGGCCCTAGCCTATCAAAATGGGAATTTCATGCCCGATAACTGCTCATTTTGAGAAGACCGTGTTTTTAAATGTTTTTGAAACAAAGTCTCTTTCATGGTGCGGAAGTATTAGAAGACACATTGTTGTGCATTCTTAATCATATTAGAGCTTATTGCTTTCAATTTGGGAGATGCCCGATATGTCTAATTAAAAAAAAACATAATAATTTGGGAAATTCTTCTATCAATTTTGGAAAAAAATAACCCTATTTTCAATTGGGAAGTAGCTGAATTTTGGCCTCTGCTATATAAAGGTGAAATGCACTGATACTTGAGATCATTAGTTCAAATGTTTCAATATATAAAGTTGTACAAGCAATTTACTTCTTATACATTGTGTATATACTAGTAGTATCAATTATTACAGCAATAAACGAAAGATGAAATGAAGATTTTCATGTTAGCTGAAAGGGCTCAGAGCTAGAATTTAATCTGAAAACATTGAGGATGCAATTTACATCCAATAATTATTTGTTTGCCTTTGTACCACCAGAACAATGTCTGATTCTTATCAAATATAGCAATGGATTCAAGCTTTCACAGTACCAGTGTAGCGCAACAGATTTCATTTTCATGCAGTTAACTTCAGTAGTTTAATTTGCTTTTTTTCAGGGAAAAACTTATCAAGAAATAAGCAGTTTCATAGTGCACTGTTTTTAAACCCTAATACAGTTAATCAGTAAATTCAGGTGGCAGTTTGAAATTCTGAATGCTTGCAATAATTAAAATAAAAGTGTTATAAACCACATATATGAACTCATGCACAATTATCTTTTGTTGATTTACAGTTATTTCAAACAGACAGACTAATTGCCGGTTATATGATGAACAATTACTCATAACCCATGAAACACCTGATTTTAATGTAATTGTTGAATTTTTCAATATCTGGTGTTATATGAATAGTTTTATGTAAAAATATGTTTGATGCAAGTAGAAGTTATGAGCATTTTTCGAAATCTAAACGCAAAGTGTGACGGACAGTCCGATCACTATATGACCTCATTCGGGGGCATTAACATGTCTTAGAATATCAAAATAAATCAGAAAGCCACATAAACTAGAGAGCGAACACCATGCTAAATCCTTGAAATGCACTAAGTGACCCCGTGACCTAGTTTTTGACTCAGCATGACCCATGTTTAAAATTACCTAGATATTGTCTTGGTACAACTTCTGACCAAGTTTGGTTAAGATCAGATGAAAACTACTTCAATTAGAGAGTGGACACCATGTTAAATCCTTGAAATGCACTAAGTGACCGTGACCTAGTTTTCGACCTAGCATGACCCATATTTGAACTTGACCTAGATATTTTCTTGATACAACTTCTGACCAAGTTTGGTAAAGATGGGATGAAAACTATTTGATTTGAGGGCGGACACGAAAGTGTGACAGACTGACAGTGCGACTATATACCCCCTTTTTCTTCGAAAGGGGGCATAAAAACAAGTTGGTGGGCAACATGTTTGAATGACAATGCTCAGAATGAAATAATGTGGTAAATGAGTCCGTCCTTAACATTTGAAAAGGGGATACAGACAATATATACAGAACAGGGTGAACCTTTTACTAACATTATTTTTTAATGAAGTTCTTCTTGCTTTTCCTTACAAACCAGCTTACTGAAATACATTAACCTTAATTTGAACTACACAACTAATGCCAAAGCAAATAGAAAAGCCTTTCTTCCTTCAAAACGTCAAGCAATATATACGGTGTATGAACACATTTAGGCGCAGCTTAAGTTGTATTATGCCCCAATTTCACCATTAACGCATTTCACGCAAGTGTGACCTGAGCCTATCCATTAATCATGCAAGTGTAACCTTGGCCTATCCATTAATCACCCAAGTGTGACCTTGGCCTATCTATTAACCACAACAGTGTGACCTTTGCCTGTGAGTGGGGAACTCTGGTCTAATTTAGTGACCTGCCTTTTGCAAATAGTGCTTTTTTGAGACTATGTTAATTAAAATTGCATATTGCAGTTAACAGTATCCAGATTAAGTTTGCAAATCCAGATTATTTGCAAACTTATTTTTTTTATTTATTGAACAATTGTTATGAAATTTTGCATATTTGTAGGGGGCATTGTGTACATACATATAATTGAAAAAAAAAAGTTAAAATGTTTTTAGAAAGTAGAGTTATTTGATGATAAAGTTGCCATCCCCCGTGGGATCCCAACGGGGGTTTGGTTCCCCCGTTAAGAATTGCAATTTTCCAACGGGAGATTTTTCCAGACGGGAGAATTTTACCTATATTTTACAAAAAATGTAATTTAAATGTTATGCTTTGTTTTCTGTTTAAATGTTTACAAATACACATGCTGAAGTCATAATTGTAAGAAATAAGTACTTAAATAAGAAAATAAAGTGTTTGTAGATTTTCTTCCCCCGTTGGAGTTTTACGGGAGCTCCTGTGAAACTCCCATTTCCATTAAACATCCGTGGGAGGTTTGACGGGGGACCCCGTCAATCCCCCATTGTCAATAAAATCCAACGGGTGTTTGACGGGGGACCCCCGTCTAACTCCCATTTAAAAAGAACTCCAATGGGACTTTTACGGGGGGGTGTGGGGGGGTAGGAATCACAATTCATTTAACAGTTAATACACATAGCAATATATTACATTGTATAAAGACACCAAACTTTATTAAATAATTGATGTTTTCTTTTTAAGGTGTCGGAATCAAATAATAATTTTTGAGTTTTCTTAAATCAGTACCAAAATTTACGTTGAATATAATGTCCTTTTGGTAAAAGATTAGACCCCGATATTTCTGTATAGATGAATATAAAACGTTCCGACCATAATTTTGCAACACTCACTGTATATATAAAGTGACTTGTCTCGAAAATATATTGCATTTACCTTTTGATAATCCAAACGTTGCTTTTATCCATTACTGTGATGATATATACAATCCAGAAAGACAATAACATTGGAAGCATAATTATTGTCATTCGGAATTGTATTTCTTTTGCTGTTTATTCCCGTGTAACAGTTTTGGAGGTTTTTTTTTCTAGAAATTTAGCTTGCAAACATTTTCGGTGCAATGTCGTACCTTAGTGTACCGGTTACATTCCACAAGTTGTTTTTTTACACAAAATGCCTGAATAGGGCAGTGTGTTAGGTTCATTGTTTTGTTATTGTAGTTGTTTGTTTTTTATCTTTCACAACACCGTGCACTGGGAGCGTTATTAGCAGAGACATGCGGGAGTCTTCTTGAAACATACTGTACTGGCTAGTTTCAAATATGGGACACAACACCACTTCTCCAATAGAATCGATGATGTTTAAATACATTTGAGTTATATTTGCAGTTTCAGTTATTAACCGTTTTGTTTTCTGATAAGGATATAATATCCCAGACGTTAGTTCCTGTGCTGTCTTTTTCCCTCTAAACAAACAGACATATAACACCAAGGACTTATATCACTTTTCATTATTGTGTATAAAATACAAAATACCACACACAACTGAAATATTTGATATAACCCATATAAGCAGTATGATTTCCTTTCTAAATGTAATAAAAACTTAATTTTCAATCATGAACTAGTAGTTTCAGGAAAACAGGAAACCAAGAAAAAATGTGAAACCAACAAAGGCATAGAATTGTGAAATATGCAAGCCAGAGTTCTCGACTTATGATTGTTGAACGCTGCACTTCTATACACCACAACCTACCTTTGTTCGAAGTTTGATGTAAATGGGTCTTATTGTAATTACGTTATGACCCGGACAATAAAAAAGTGAGATAAATAAAGTAATGAAGGGGCTATAGCTATAGTTCTTGTGCACTGAACTTCTCATCAGTGAGATCTATCCATATATGCATGTATGATGTTTCATGTGAATAGGTGATATAGTTAAAGACTAATACTCCGGACAAAGTACTGGAAGCTGCCCGACCCCAGGCATGACATAATTAATCCCTTAATATGGACTCCATTGGTCATTGTCGACTCGGGTACTACTTACGTGTACCCCGGGTACTCTTAAGTATACTTACATGTACCCCGGGTACGGTAAATATACTAAATCGTACCCGGTCGATATAAGACTGTACTCGAGTTGTATTCCCGCCTAAAATCTTATGTCGTAAAACGCGCTACCGATTATCTTAAACAAACTTCTATTTAAAAAAAACTGCCTCAACATGCTTTGTGAGTATGAGTTTCGATAATATAGAGGCCATTTTACAGAAAATTGACATAAATATGAATATATTTAATTAAAAAAAAGATGTGTTTGTGAAACACAATGTCCCCCTATATGACGTTTGACCTTGAAGGATGACCTTGACCTTTCACCACTCAAAATGTGCAGCTCCATGAGATACACATGCATGCCAAATATCAATTTGCTATCTTCGTGAAACACAATGTCCCCCTATATGACGTTTGACCTTGAAGGATGACCTTGACCTTGTGAAGGATGACCTTGACCTTTCACCACTCAAAATGTGAAGCTCCATGAGATACACATGCATGCCAAATATCAAGTTGCTATCTTCAATATTGCAAAAGTATTCATAAAATAAGCGATTTGGGCCACATATATTTGACCTCTGACCTTGAAGGATGACCTTGACCTTGACCTTTCACCACTCAAAATGTGCAGCTCCATGAGATACACATGCATGCCAAATATCAAATTGCTATCTTCAATATTGCAAAAGTATTTATAAAATAAGCGATTTGGGCCTCATATATTTGACCTCTGACCTTGAAGGATGACCTTGACCTTTCACCACTCAAAATGTGCAGCTCCATGAGATACACATGCATGCCAAATATCAAGTTGCTATCTTCAATAATGCAAAAGTATTCATAAAATGAGCGATTTTGGCCACATATATTTGACCTCTGACCTTAAAGGATGACCTTGACCTTTCACCACTCAAAATGTGCAGCTTCATTAGATACACAAGCATGCCAAATATGAAGTTGCTATCTTCAATATAGCAAATGTTATTGCAAAATGTTTAAGTTGGCGCAAACAGACAGACCAACAGACAGACCAATAGACAGGGCAAAAACAATATGTCCCCCACTACTATAGTGGGGGACATAAAAATAGCCGACAACGACCGATTCAGCTTTAAATTTCCCGCGTACGTTTTAGTATATTTACCGTACCCGGGGTACATGTAAGTATACTTAAGAGTACCCGGGGTACATGTAAGTAGTACCCGAGCCGACAATGACCAATCGAGCCTTAATATGCCCTGTATTTGACAGACATATAAAAGAGACAAATGGAAAGGATGAAAAAAACAACACAGCAGTAATTAGTTTTATCAGAGACATAGATAACAGAGATAGACTGCTTGCCAAATATCGGCAAACTCTCGCGCATCCAGTGGTTTTGGCGAGATAGGTTTTAACGCGCAACTGTTTGACGGTTGCAACGGTAGTAAACACGCTTATCAACATTTCTAAAACTCGCTTTCGCATTCCAGTTTTTGCGATTTGAAACAAATATGTTATGTATTATTAAAATGAGAATGTATGCGGTATTATCACTCAACGGTAATGTGTCAATTAAAATAAATCACATGCCGCATTGTTTTATTAAGCGATTTTATCTGGCTCCAGTTTGAAAAAAAAACAATGCTTACCGGTATATAAAGATGGCCTTTGTAATGAGATAAAGGAGCGATAAGAATCTTACGACAAACAACTAATAATAGGTTGTTTTAATTAGGTTTTTGTTTTTCATTTTAATTGCATTTTTCAAATTTGAATAATCCGAATGCCATTTACCTGTAGTATAATTTGAATAAAGCTCTGAACAAGTTTTTCTTCTTATGGAGAGAATCTGTTCTTGGTCTGCTCTAATCTGCTGTTTGTGTTCTTTGCTCTCTTAAATTACCGCTCAATTCAATGCACAATTTTACCAATAATAAATAACATTACAACCTAGAGTATATGTATAGAAATCTTCAGACCTGTATACTGTGCCATTCTCCGATATTTAGCATATCGATCAAGTTATTAAGTGACTTTTCTGTTTTTCTTCAACATGTCTTAGGCGGATTTTGTGTCATGGGGTGACGAGGATGAACATTGTGATAGTGAATTTGTTGAGGACATTAATCAGTCCGTTGTGTATGAGTGCCCAGAATGCAAAAAGTTAATGAAAAGAACATATGGATTCCATGTGTTGTTAAAAAGCACAATCAAAACGTTAAAAGTAAGTCCCCTTATGTACATAATGATAAACTAAATGAAATGTGTTCCGGCTTCTACAGAGGAGCTTATGCAACCATTTATGTGATACAGTCTCTAAGTAAACCTCTGTAGTAACAATTTTAGTCTGTGCAATAAAAGAATGCATGAACATAGTTTTTACAATTTAATGATATTTCATCAAAACTTCATCATTCATAAACACATATCAATACACCTGGCATAAAAAAATAAGCAATTTATTACACGTATTAAGCAAGTTGTTGATATTACAAAATTAATAACATATCGGGAGAAAACAGCTAATATTCTGCAGAGATGCAGGCAACAAACATGTAAGCATAAGAGCCATTATCGTATGGGGCAGAAAATTCATAATCACATAAGAATTTTTCATCATGGAGATTGGACTATAAATGCGACTGAGAGTGTTAACATGTTTTTACCATAGTCATGTAAGGAAAAAAGCCCCGCCCCTTGGTGGCCATGTTTTTCATGATATCATTGGGACACTCTATAGAGTGTTAAAAAGGTTTTTCGAATCCCGGACAATCGCTCCTACGGACAATCGCTCCTACGCTAAATTTGACAAGGCGGACAGTCGCTCCTACGATGTTTTGACAGGGCGGACAGTCGCTCCTACGATGTTTTGACAGGGCGGAAAGTCGCTCCTACGATGTTTTGACAGGGCGGACAGTCGCTCCTACATTATTTTGCCAACCCGGACAATTACTCCTACATTATTTTGTCAACCCGGACAATCGCTCCTACATTATTTTTGACTCCACGGCAAAACATATTATTCGCTGATCAAAGGCTTACACCTTTAATTAACCAACAATTAAAAATGCCAACCTGTTAACAGAAAGCCAATTTAACATGAGCCGATCAATTTGATTTTAATTAATTAATTTACTTACTGACAAACTATGTTACAGTTTGTCGATTCTGTAAATATAAGGTAGTTATAAGGGCACTTTGGACAATGGTTCCTACATTATTCCTATCGGGGACATTCGTTCCGATATTACATTTATTGGAATAAGTGCCATTTTGCGAATGGAATAAACATAAAAACCGCATTTAATCAATAATTGCTATAACAAAAATGGTAGTATCAATTGATAATGACCACTTTGACACCTATGATGTGCAAACCGTGCATAAAGATTACAGAATGGCGTCACATTAAAGGGGCCTTTTCACAGATTTTGGCATGTTTTGAAGTTTGTCATTAAATGCTTTATATTGATAAATGTAAGCATTAAATTTTAAAAGCTCCAGTAAAAAATCAAAAATAAAATTTAAAAAAGGAAAACAAAAGTAGCCCGCAGCAGGACTCTAAGTAAAAACGCATTAGCCAACTGAGCTATCCTGCCAAGGATACATAAGATGCGTATTTTATACCTTATATCATCGTAGTTTCACAAATTTAAACGACATCACTAGAACTTTCCAAATTATTCAATCGCTTCGCGTTGCAACGCTTAATAATTTTTAGGTTTTTAAATCGTCAAAAGATGCATATAATGACTATATTAGACCATGGCAAATGTTCAGTAATACTGTTTCCTCACAAATATAACTAAACCGAAAATTTGCGAATCTGAAACAACTTTTCTCAATTTTGTCAATTTACCAAACCGTCAAAAGATCCCTTTAAAGTGAATTAAGGTTAGTAAACAATTGGCTAGGTCATTGTTTTCACATTTGACCCATTGATTGATATGACACTGAACAATTTCTTATTCGGCATTTCTATGATTATTAAAATACGGAACGATTTTTGTATGTGTTGAATTGTAATATATTGATAAAATGTTATATGTATATGTTACAATAACACAAAATAGACAAGAACAATTATACATTGAATACAAAATTCATGAAATGCAACATGCTGGCGAATTCAAATGTACAGACATTTTCGATTTCTAATTTAAATATCTGGCTTATTTCGCATTTTTCGACACAAGTTGGCAATTTTAATTGCCGGTTAATCATAGGTGTTAGCCTTTGATCTGCGTACACTACATTTTGCCGTGGAGTCAAAATAATGTAGGAGCGACTGTCCGGGTTGACAAAATAATGTAGGAGCGATTGTCCGGGTTGGCAAAATAATGTAGGAGCGACTGTCCGCCCTGTCAAAACATCGTAGGAGCGACTGTCCGCCCTGTCAAAACATCATAGGAGCGACTGTCCGCCCTGTCAAAACATCGTAGGAGCGACCGTCCGCCCTGTCAAATTTAGCGTAGGAGCGATTGTCTGTAGGAGCAATTGTCCGGATACCAGGTTTTTCTATAGCTATATATAGACATATAAGGAAAAATGCCCCACCCCCTGGTGCCCATGTTTTTGAACCAACCGGAACCATTTTTGAACTTGCCCAAGATATCATTTTGACAAATCTTCTGACCATGTTTCATGATGACGGACAATAAACCGGAACAATTTTTTTAACTTGTCCAAGATTTCATTTGGAAAAATGTTTGACCAAATTTCATGAAGTTTGGACAATTAATGTGGCCTCAAGATTGTTTACAAGGCAAATGTTGACGCCACACAACACGCACTCCACGACTGCCAAAAGGCGATCAAAAAAGCTCACCATTAGCACATTGTGCTCAGGTGAGCTAAAGGGCAAAAAGATAATCACTAGAAATTTGTTCCCACAAAAAATGGTTCTGGGCAACTTCCCAACCATGAACATGTTCAGTAGTGTGTCCTGCTTCATTAACACATACTTTTATCCTTAAATATGTTTTGCCATGCTTTGATCTGAATGTAAAAAAGCGAATGTCCAGGTCTCTAGCGTGCGTATTGACAATAAATTGCTTTGGATCACTTCGTTCAGTATGTAACACTCAACCCTGATAGGCACAGTGATCTCAACTTGACAGTCTCCAACGTCAGCTTAGTCTGGTTCTGTTGTTGACGATGACTAACCACACTGAGTTGCTTTGTCTTCATACAATGCAGTGTTGAGAGAAGTATCATCCTCAGTTCTCAGTTATGGATTCATCCTCATTGAGCAGGAAACCATCCTCAAGCGCTGTTGGGGATGATTCATCATGTCGAGATGGCTTGTGCTTCTTCTGCACCCCATAACTCAGTCACTCCCTCCTGGGCATGGCCAAACTGAAAATACAAATGAGCATATCAGATGAACACCAAATAATATGAAATGTATTATATGCTATTCTAAATTTAGATAAAACAAGAGATGTGTTCATCAGAAACACAATGCCCCCTACTGCGCCGCAATTTGACCTTTGACCTTGAAGAATGACCTTGACCTTGAACTTCCACCACTCAAAACGTGCGGATTCATGAGATACACATGCATGCCAAATATCAAGTTGCTATCTTCAATATTGCAAAAGTTATGGCCAACGTTTATTTTTTTCGAACGGACGGACAGACTGACATACTGACAGTTCAACTGCTATATGCCACCCTACCGGGGGCATAAAATATAAAGGCCTCATGGAATTTATAAAGAAGGCACATAAGCATGCAATTTATAATGTTTCATATGTGAATTCTTTTTCTTTCTATCAGCATTTTAACCATGTTAACCCAACAACATTCAGGCTGTTTAGTTGACTTGTTACTGCATAATGTAATAATGGCAATTTCTCCATAAGATATAACAGACTACTGCAGTTGACGGCCAGTTACCTTTAAAATAGGATTTATGTGTGTTACATGAATATTGTAACTTAAAAACTCTTCCATTATACAAAATTCCTTTTCTTGTAATAGAATGAGCTTCATTTTTATAAATTCATTGTCATATTTCAGCAAATAAACACAGAAAGACAATAAACAACCAATCCACCATTTACACCACACAATAACTGGTAATAAGACAAAATGCTGTCTTATTTCCAGGTATTGTGTGGTATTTAATATTACCTGAGCTAAGACACCTTATTAAATTATCTTCCTGTATTATAAATTGATCAACAAGCACCTGTTTTAAATTAAATTCTTAGATTTAATATTCCTTGATCAATGGATTAAAATTAAATTATTAATTAAATTCTTATCTTAATTATTAAATGACTCTTGTTTCAAAACTAAATTTATAAATTAAATCATATATTAAATGATCAATTTATTAAAACTTTCCTTAACTTATAAAACTGAAGCACTTTTTTAATTAAGCACATTCTTCGATGATTTTAACTACACAAAATAAACAAACCATTATTTATACTAATTTACACAAAGTAAGATTGTGAATGAGAATGAAGTCAAATTATAAATGTTTAAATTATTATAAAAAGTTGATTTAATTGGGGAGGGCTAATCTCTTATCTGGCACCATACTGTGTCTGCCATTATAACTTTGATATACATCAAATGATATACATCACCATTCGGTGGACGGACGGACTGACCGACATGTACAAATAATCTACCCCCTCTTCTTTGAAGGGGGCATAAATATGGGAAACCATAAAACTATTGAAATCAGAAATTTGCTTATATATAAATGCATAATATATTATAGATTGATTATTAAATGAGGCATGTATTGATACGTCTTGCTTATTACAGCATTTAAACTTAGAGCAGATAATATAAAGATTTGTTAGAGAGTAAATTTTCCCCCCACAACTAAAATTTTGTACATAACATCTAACTGTATTTTTTTCTTTATCAATTGTGGATTTTAAAAATTCACTTAACTTTGTTAAAACAGAAAGAGCTTTCTCTTACATCATACATTCTCACAAGTCGTATATTTTTACAAAATGCATAAACATATTTTTGGTGTTATTTTGATGCATGTGTATTGTGTATTTATTATTATGGTAGTTTGATGTTTAGCTGTATATGCTTATGTCGCAAATAAACTCGCTGTTCTGTTCTGTTAATTTTATAATATTGGGATTTATTGTGCTCGAATCAAAGTCAGGGGAAGTCTACACTGTGTATTAGCAACCTGCTGTGTTGATCACTATCTTATAAGCTCAATACACAGGCACCTGGCTTACTGTACTGGAAAAATTGGATTTACTGCCAAAATAACTGATTTCATTTATTGCTAAATTGTTGTGTACCTTAAAAAAACTTCAATAAATAGTAAACGCTCTACCATTGTCTTATATTTATACCGTTTGAAAAAGTTAATGACAATTATTGCAAGCGTCCGTTTTATTTACCATTATTATTTTAAATACGCGTTCAATGGCAAATAATACAGGTAAAATCATTATTTGATGTGGATATCAGTACAGTTAATAAATGTTAATAAATGTCTATATATTCTAAGCATAGCATACGCAATTGTATAATTCCGAACTAATATTATTTACTTAAATATGATCTAGCTAGAATCAACATCAACATGGATCAACATCACCGTTGTACTTTTTATTTAGTTTTCAGTAATCTGTCCTTGAAATAGAGGTAGCCTTATTAAAGACAGCGCTAAGTGTGAAAGTGGAGATTAAGAAATAAGATCTATTGCAGCGCACTGGCGGTATAGCATGTAGTCTTAAATAAGACACATTTAAGACATGGATAAAATACAAATATGACACATATGAATCTTTCATTTCTTCAAAAAATAAGCACGTAGTCACATATAAATAAGACACATTTAAAACACAGAAACAATATGAATAAGACACATTTGAATCTTTCATTTCTTAAAAAAAGCATGTGAATCTTTAGAATACAATATAAAATAACATGTATTACTGACACATTATTCTCAAACAACATGTTTAATTTAAAAAATGTATCCGTACAATACTCAATATCCTTTTACAATGAATTTAACAAGTTTTCTTTAATGACCGATTCATCAAAGAAACACAAATTCCCAACCATTAACAACATGTTCAATTAAAAAAAAAAATGTTTCCGTACAATACTCAATATCCTTAAAAAAATATTGCTCAAAAATCTGTTTTACTATATAACGTCTGGCATTTTTACCTATGGCATTTTTACCTGTGGCATTTTTACCAATTTACCTCTGGCATTTTTAACGCTGGCATTTTTACCTCTGGCATTTTTACCGCACACCATATAAATGGGTATCAAAAAGTAAATTTCAGTAGCGGGAAAGATATAATAGCAAATTCAATAAGTATACTGTATTGATATGACAGACATTAAAATTCAAGTATGAAATGTGTCCACTTTATCAAATTCTAGTATTTAAATGGGTCCAGTTTATAAAACTTCTTGTATTGAAATGGGTCCACATTCTCAATGTTGTCGTATACAAATGGGTATGCTTTAAAAAAAATGGGTCTACTTTATCAGAGTTCCAGTATAAAAATGGGTCACATTTCGCAAGTCTCAGCAGAACACCCCCCCCCCCCCCCCCCCCCCCCCCCGGGTTTAATGTCTAGGTGTTTGTTACCCCTCACAGCAATTGCTAGGGAGGGGGGGCTACATCTTGTTCGGATTACAATAATTTTAATGTTTAAGTGGTCATTATTTTATGTTATTTTCTATTGATGCAAAGAAATACTTAAATTACTTCCCAAAATGTATAATATATTATAACATTATTATTTTTTTTGCAAGCATTCCCCACACATTTGGCAACGTCAATATGGTGAAATAATCAAAAATAATATTTTCATGATATTGTTGAAAACACAATAAGAATCTTTTATTGACATACCATATATATATATCGCTCAAATCAGCCAATGAAATAAATGAAGTGTCTTTATTTGTGTCTAGCCGCAGGAAATTTTATTGGACAGTCTGTCTTACAAAGGTCACCCTTGTCAAAAAAGTGGGCAAAACCCGGTTTTAATCCGTGTTAAAACTGTGTTAAACCCTGCGGTATTGGCACCGGGTTAAAGCGTGTCTTTTAAACACACTTTTTGCTTACCGACTTGGTTTTTTGTAGGTAAAACCTGGATTTCACTCACATAAACCAACACGCTTATACCTTCTTATACCAACTAAAACTAACTTAAACCAACTTAAGTGGGTTAAAAGTGAGTGTGTTTTCCTTCTCTTTGTTGGCTTTTAAACCCGCTTCTACACATCAAGTCGGTTTTTCCTGTTCTAAAGCGAGTGAAAAGTGGGTTTTTGTTTGAGCGTTAAGTGAGCTAAATGTGTGCTTTTCACAGATTAAGCGCAGTTTAAACTTACTTTAAAACCGTCTTATACCAACTTAAGTTGGTTAAAGTGAGTGTGTTTTCCTTCTTTATGTTGGCTTTTAAACCTGCTTCTTCATATCAAGTCGGTTTTTCCTGTTCTTAAGCGAGTTAGAAGTGGGGATTTGTTTGAGTGTTAAGTGAGCTAAATGTGTGCTTAACTCAGATTAAACGCAGTTAAAACACGCTTTAAAACCGAGTTTTACCAACTTAAGTTGGTTAAAAGATAGTGTGTTTTCCTTCTTTATGTTGGCTTTTACACCCGCTTCTACACATCAAGTCGGTTTTTCCTGTTGTAAGCGAGTTTAAAGTGGGTTTTTATTTGAGCATTAAGTGAGCTAAATGTGTGTTTTTCACAGATTAAACGCAGTTAAAACTAGCTTTAAAACCTGTTAAATGCTCAGTAAAAACCCACTTTTCACCCACTTGAAAACTGAACAACTTTATTATGAACAAAAATATCATAAATTATATTCTAATTACTTTTTTAAACGCTAAAACATAAAACTTTACATATATATCCATATACACAACATGATAAAACTATTTTGACAGACATGGCATTGTTATAATAAAATATAATAGTGTTATAACATAACATTGAACACAAAGAAAGAACTGAAAAAAGTAAGATTGTATGGAATAAATACAAACAAGAGATGTGTTGGTCAGAAACACAATGCCCCCTACTGCGCCGCTTTGAAATAAAATTTCTATTTATCATTTGGCAGGTATAGAAATTTTCTCTCTTTGCTTATTACTTACATTGGATTTTGACCTCTGACCTTGAAGGATGAACGTGACCTTGCACCACTCAAAATGTGCAGCTCAATGAGATACACATGCATGCTAAATATCAAGTTGCTTTCTTCAATATTGCAAAAGTTATGACCAATGCTAAGTTTTCGGACGGAAAGACAGACAGATTAAGGATCAGACAGATCAACTGCTATATGAGACCCTACCGGGAGCATAAAAATAAGTTAATGTTGTTGAAACAGGTGCAAATCTATATAACAAAGTGAAAACAATGGTTAAATAATCATTTTAACAGCACATTTTATTTACAAAGACTTCAGTCTAGTTGTTCATCAGCTGCAGATGCCTTAAACAACCTCTCATCTTTTCTTCAACATCAACCAGAGGCTTGTCAACGGTTTTGGCTATGACATCTGAAAAAATATAATAGACTATTCATTTTAAAAACATGCAAAAAAACAACAAAATCTGATCTTAAATAGAAAATACTCTAGCCAGAAAAAGAGGTTAAATATTTGCATATTAAGGAAGTCAACACAAATGGGTTTATTACCGATTGTCCTGGAGACAGTGACTAGAGACACGGACAAAGTTTTTCAATCCCTGTCTTCATGAATAAAAAAAAACCTATTGTTAACTGTCACTTGGATTATAAAAACTCCCCCTTTTCACAAAATTTAATGATGTAATATAATGATCATTTATGCGACTGTAAACAGTAAGTGATCTGAAAAATATTTGTAGAATGTGTATTTAATTTCTATATGGTTAACTGGTACTTCAAATTTTTATGATGAAGAAAATACCAATGATTGCATTTCTCTCAGCAGCGGGGAGGCTTGGTCTTGGTGATCCAGTTGTAGTTGTTGCTCCCTTCATGGAGCAAGTCACAAGCTGGTGGAAAGTGAATAGTCGGCACATGGCCTGTGCGATGGCCATCACCTCCCTGGTTTCATGCTGGATTTCAGCTTAAATGATACTCTGGAACCAAAAAAAGAAAAGGAGTTTTGACAAAATATTTACAATTGGTAATTTTCCAAAGCTTGTAATTTACTTTCATCACATTTCAAACTCTAAAAATATTTGTCACATTGGTCAGAATTGTGACGCTTTTAAAATGCAATAACCTGTATAGTTTTACCTCTCAACAAATCCAGCTTTCTTGTTCAAGGACAGGGCGAGGTTTGCCCACTTCAGTTCCCCTCAAGTTGGCCAGCTCGTGCAGGGTAAAAGCCTGGTGTAAAAGTCCATACATCAGGTAGTATGATTACCCCTTTTGCTCTTGGGGCAAGAGTTTAACCTTCAAAATTAAAATATGAGGGAAAGAAATATGTTCAGTAATAACCAGAAATATCTATAAATAACAATAAAGATGAAAATAATCATAAAACACAACCACAATAATTCACTGTACACAACATTTACACTTTGTCATGTGTATGTTCATCTATTTTTGCATCAAATTGTGTTGTTTTTCCTTTAAGTTGCAATACATTAACTTATCAATTTACATTTCCCAGTGACAATACATAAATATAATAATGATCATAATTAATTCAGTAAACTTAATAAAAAAGGATGAAGAAATGACAATACAAACCTGTTAAAACTGTTCTTCAGTATTCCAAAAAAAAAACAGTTGAACTTCTTTTCCAACAAACTTATTGTTGATTTCCATATTGTAGTAAATACACATTGTTTTCATCACACAATACTTCATGCTGACAGTATTTCAATACATTTTACAGAACAATTATAAGTCTTAATGTTAATTTAATTTAGCTCAATTCAATTGCTGAAACCATCTTGTTTTTCAAAAGTTGTTGTTTTCAAATAATTTCCTGTGCAAAAAATTGAACCAATCAGAAGTCTTATACCTCATTCCAGCCTTATGTCTGGGCAAACCCTATCAGTAGCCTTATCTGCCCCTGATAATCAGTACCCTGTTTAGCTCTGAATGCCTGACAGATTGTTATCTGTTTATTGTTGGTGGTGTGAAAAGGGGTGTTTTTAGGTATTGTCTTGTTATTTTGTTGACTGTTTATGTAACACAGGTCATGTTTGGCATCTTATTATTTTATTGCAAATTAAGAAAATGGATATAATGGTATCATATGAAAATATCAAAATCTTGCATAACTTATGAACACAAATTAATAGATTATTTCCAAAATAATGTTTCCAATACCATAATTATTTAAATATGCAGAACAAGTAAATACTGTTTTAAACAAATATAAACAATCATATAAGATTGTTTTAAAAATTAAAAAAAATAAAATAATTTTAAGACATAAAGCAATCATTAGATATTGTTTATAATAAAAACAAATATAAAGAAAAAAATCTAAGCGAAAACACAAACTCTTTCATTTTCAGGTATAAAACTAAGTTTTATCATTTTTATAGTTTTTGGCAGTGATACTTGTTGTCCATCTGTGAACCTGTGATGTTCTGAAAGAGCCATTTTCATCCAATATTCACTAAAAAATTATGGGGAGCACACACATTTACAATAGGGACAATGGCAAACAAGCTGTAAAAAAGCACCTTTACAATTGACTTGTATTATATATGGCTATAAACATGAAACAAAGACCTATTTGAAGAATTATTGTTTTATTGATCAGTATTATTTATAAACAAAAGACCAACTTATTGAAAAGTGTGTTAAAGTGAGTCTTTTAGCCTGGTTTCAGCTCTCAAATTATTATCAAAAAAACCAATTTAAACTCGCTTAAACCCACTTCTGTTTAAAAAGGATCAGCTCCTGTTGTAAAAGACTCGCTTATAAAACAAAAAGACACACTTAAACACACAAAAACCAACTCATAAATAAAAAGGCTCACTTTTGACACACAAAAAACTGACTCCTTACAGAAAAAAACTCGCTTAAACACACATCTTCTTAAAATAACCAACTTTAAACTCAGTTAAGCACAGTTTAGCGCACATAAAACTCGCTTTTAATAGCAAAAACCAACTTCCTCTGAGAAAAACTCAGAATAAACACAGTTTTATGTTGGTTTAAGTGTGTTTTGGTATGAAAGTGGGTTATTTTTTTGACAAGGGCAGGTAAGGTGAAAAGCTGGCTTAGACAGCTTCCACGAGAAAGTACAATTGAAACATATACATGTAACTGTTAAGCATGTGCTAATTATAGCAAAAAACAAAACCTGCATATTATTTGGCTCTGGAGATAATCTGTCTACTGGGGTCAGTGATGTCCCCCAATAGCTTATCTTATCAGTTAATTTATAAACTGCAGTGTGATAGCTCTTATAATGAGGTGAAGCAAAATGTCTATGTCACAAAAGAATGTTACTTTCAGTTGCAACTGGGCAGACATGTGGTCAATTGCACGAAAAAAAATCAATGAAATTAATGATTTTAACTTATTTTTTAACATGATTAATGTTTTTTTTCATTGATATATTATTAATTGGTAATCTCAACCAAAGTGATCAAATTGATTACAGATGTATTAATTCATGCATTTAATAATATTTGGGCTTCTAGACCCTTTATCAACCACTGTTCATCTATAAAAAAAAATCCTATTCTTATTATGGGTGTCATGATACGCTCCCCTTCATTACTATACGGATCGCGGTACAGTGTGTACGATACAATATGTACCGGGATACGTATTGTCAGATGGAAACAACATACAAACCATTTTAAACCATTTTTTCAATTTTATTTAAAGACCTCTACATACATTCATTTCTTTAATTTGTAAAAAATGTAATTTTATTTTAAATTCATGATTACAAAATTTGTCATTTAAAAATGTGATATGAGATGATATTGGGAGAATTTCCGTTAACATTGATCCAATTACTGTGCCACATATTTTATTGATTGCGCCATTGGAATCTTTCTTGCCGCGTATTGTTACGACATCCAAACATTAAAAGTTTACTTGGCGCGTTGGCGCATATGAAAAATGCTGTACCGTACCATACGCACTCGAAGGCGTATCATGCACTGTACTGAGAGGAGACTATTACCATATACCGTCCCACACAGTACCGTGACACCCTTAATTCTTATCCTATTAACTTGCACAAAAAAGAAAGATGCATAGTACTGCACGATTATTGCATTTGATGTTCATGGGCATTTGAAAAGTGCGGTCACTCATTCAACTTCTATCAGAAAGGAAAGAAAATGCCAGAGTCTCTCCACTGGTGCAGAAGTTGCATGAATTGCTTTTTCAAAATGTAACTTGTATACATGGGTTAACATGGTTCACTAAAATTCTCATGAAATCAATTATTTGACTGATTACTTAACTGTTCCCACACCTAATTAAGCTCCAACACTTATTTTTTGCATACATGCAGATCATCAATGCAATAGACTGTATTCGGAACTCCACTAATCGTTAGGTACAATAAACTTTTTACCATTATGACCCTAGTGTCACATGAATATTCTGGTACCGTACTTGCTTAGTTTGAACAAGACTATTTCCAAGCAATATAAGTCCAATACCGATGAAACTCCACCATTTTCAGCAATATTTCTAGTCTATTTGTTGCCATACCAATCAGAATTATTGACATTGGAACACAATGAATTGACATGCATAATCTCCATGTTACCTTCTATCCATGTTTCAAGTTTCATGAAAAAATATGTAGAACTTTTAAAAGTATCGCAGGATCCACTATTTTCAGCAATATTTCTAATCTATTTGTTGCCATAGCAGAATTCTTGACGTAGGAACAAAATGAAATGACGTGCATAATCTCCATATTGCCATCTATCCATAATTTCAAGTTTCATGAAAAAATATGAAGAACTTTTAAAGTTATCACAGGATCCAGAAAAGTGTGACTGACTGACTGACAGACAGAGCAAAAACCATAAGTCCCCTCCATTTTCACCTGTAGGGGGAATAACAATACGCATTCCCGTGGATCTAGGTCAATTTTATTTGTAACTCATGTAAATTAGCCGAAAAACCAGTTGTAGGCAAATTCCAAATAAGAACTATTGTTCAGACTTAATCCCTTGAAATACCCCTTGGACCGAGAGCTATCAGAGATCTACACCACTTGAGTAATTAACTACATGATAAGTTGGCAAGTATCTGATGTTGTTAATGTGTCATTTGTCTTCATGAATTGAAATTGAATCTGCTTTTTGGTCAAAAGTAATCATAATCATAAAATAATAATGAGTAATGACCTCTTGTAGTGGTAATCTATAAAATTATTATTTAAGTAAAACAAAAGCTATAATTAATGATCAATCCATGATTAATGAAAAAAGTAATCAATTAATAATCATGATGATAACAGATTAACAATTATGATTACCCCATGTCTGCTACTGGCAACTTATTGAAAATATAACCCCATTTCTCAGGTAAAAAGTTTTATCAACTCATCAAATAATTATGAAATGGTATTTGTACTAAATACTTCAGGTAAAAATGAAAGTTAGATTTAAAATTTGAGATTTGCACAACAGTAGATAGCAGCTTGTGCTTCAGTGATTGAGACACAAAGAAACTATTATCAAGCATGTGCAATACCCTTAATGTTTTGAAGCATATTTAATTTGCATGAAATGTACAACTCTTTTATCTTGAAATAATTAAGGAGAAAATCAGAGCTTCCCTTGACATACTTTTTTGTATCTTCATCACACCCTAGGGTGAATTAAAAAGAGACAAAACAAAAACACAATTTCTGATAGAATATTGGAAATAGTGTCACGAAGCATTTGGAGATTCTCAGAATGTTCAAAAGAAATTGTAAATACATTTTAAATGTTTATTTATGGATTATGATGAACAATTTAATGATCAATATAAAAAGTGCTTATGAAATGCTGGGAACAAATTAAAATGAATGTTGCCTGATTGAAATCCCATTGTGTTTTTTCCAGAGACTATTTATCATCTTTGATGTGAGGTGTGAGCATTTAGAAGCCCTTAAATCAATTGAAAGTCTGTCACATTGAATCTTAAATTATGAGTCTGAATATTGAAATGTGTAAAAGGTCCCTTTTTTGGGCTGGACTAAATGACTGCCAACTTATGACATTGAACAACAAGTTTTACTGTAAAGTGTCAAATGAGCAGTACAACAATTGGCCCAGTGACACCCCATTTGCACAAATATTTGTTTGGTACTTTTTCAATCATTTTTGACCCAAGCATTATAACTCCTTAGTAAACTCCTAACAACAAGTATCGTTGAAAACGATGGATGCTCCCCGATGATGCGCTTTGTCAATCTATGTTAATAACCACCTAAAATCTATTATTAGCCTCTGTGACCTTGACCCCAAATTACATCAAGCGTCATCAAAAGGTAGGTCTATATATGTAAGGTACCTACATGCCAAATATGTAAGAGATCAGTAAAATATTGAAGGCGCTATGAAAAACTGTAACAAAAGTGTGACGGAAAAATATATAATTAGCCTCGGTGACCTTGACATTTACCCCAGTGACCTAAAAACTCATCAAAAGGTAGAGGTCCATGCAAGGTACCTACATGCCAAATATGAAAGAGATCGGTAAATTAGTTAAGGCGGATGGCCCTATGAGAAACTGTAACAAAAGCGTGACGGAAAATCTATTATTAGCCTCGGTGACCTTGACCTTGAACCCAGTGACCTCAAACCTCATCAAAAGGTAAAGGTCCATGCAAGGTACCTACATGCCAAATATGAAAGAGATCAGTAAAGTAGTGAAGGCCCTATAAGAAACTGTAACAAAAGCGTGACAGAAAATCTATTATTAGGCCTCTGTGATCTTGACCTTGAACCCAGTGACCTCAAACCACATCAAAAGGTAGAGGTCCATGCAAGGTACCTTAGACATGCCAAATATGAAAGAGATCCGTAAAGAAGTGAAGGCCCTATGAGAAACTGTAACAAAAGCGTGACAGAAAATCTATTATTAGCCTCGGTGACCTTGACCTTGAACCCAGTGACCTCAAACCTCATCAAAAGGTAGAGGTCCATGCAAGGTACCTACATGCCAAATATGAAAGAGATCGGTAAAGTGTTGAAGGCGCTATGAGAAACCGTAACAAAAGTGTGACGGAAAGAAGTAAGGAAGGAAGGAAGGAAGGACAAACTGGCCACTATATGCTCCGCCAAAATTTTATTTCGGGCAGCATAAAAATATAACACTTGTTTAACCCTTTCCCACACAAAAGCAAAGTGGAAGTGGCTATGTGCAAACAGTATAACTTCAGAACAGCCTGTGAATAAAACGCAGGCTGTTCAGGTTTTATGCTGTTTGCTGCTCATCAGTATCTAAGGGTTGGAAATGAAGCCTTTAAAACTTGGATCTAGTAAGAAAGGTCTTGAATTAAATATAACTTTCTAAGTGACTACAAATGCGTCAAAATACTACTTAGTATCTAAGGGGTAAAGGGATAAACAAAAAGTAAGGATTTGTAGTAAAAAACTAAGAAGATTGCCAGTAATATTACAAACAAATAAAACTATGTATTTAAAACTGATAATATTGTCTTTGTGAAATTAATCTGCAGATTCATTAGCCCATTGTTCTCAATAATTAAATCAAATACAACTGATAGATTTACCATGCCAACACATTGTTTAAAACAATTATTATAATACTTGTTTTCCTCAATAAAAAAAACAACTTATTTCGTATTCATTTAAAATTAATAAAAAACCCTCAAATCTCAAGATTGTTTGACCTGGAGATAATAAGATATTTGTGTGGAGTGTGTCCTTCAGCTTATCAGTTACTGTGTTACTGATTGTAATCTAATAAACTGTGGGTGACTGTGCTCTCTAGGGGTCTAAGGTGACAAAATAAGATAAGACTGGATGCATGTATTTAAGAGGGCATAAGGCACTATTTGGATTTTTTATATTAATAAATGACATTAAATAAAAATGGAAACTAACAAACTAACAGCTCATAGATTATGGGCATTCAATAGTGGTGATATTATATTGTTAGTAAAAAACAACTGCATTAATTTATCAAAAAGAAACTTAACACATAAAATTGTCTATTTGGTATCTGAAAAATCTTTTCTTGCTGAAATTGTGATGTACACACCATCAATGCATTTGGTTACGTAATATCCCATATTTATACGAATTCACTGATGGTATTGACACAACTTACATGTAACTGTAACAATAATAAATATTAATAATAATTATACTGCGAAAAAGTTTCCACCGTAGATTTTCATTTTCAAGTAATTGATCGCCTGATAATAAAGGCCAATTTGGTGCAGTCACACCAGCAACCAGTATTCGATTTCCATTCTGGGACCAGGGTCCATGTAAATTGTTTCGGTGGTGACAATACAATATAGGTGGAGCTTTAATTAGGTACTCTGGTTGATCCACATGGCACATGACCATGTCAACTTTAAAATATGTTTTTCAATGAGTCAGAGATTAATGCATAGAATTAACCCTTTGCATGCTGGGAAATTTGTCGTCTGCTAAAATGTCTTCTGCTGAATTTCTAAAATTAGCATTTTCTTCGATTTTTTTCAAAGAACACAACAGAATAGCAAACAGTTTGGATCCTGATGAGACGCCACGTTCTGTGGCGTCTCATCTGGATCCAAACTGTTTGCAAAGGCTTTCAAAATCCGGTTCCCGCACTGTAAGGGTTAAGCTCTTAATATTGAAAATTCTTCCCACATTTTGAGTCTTAACTGCAGGAGCACATTGTCATAAACATGATAATACATATTCATCATCACACACTGTCATGTAATTATTCAGGTGAGGAAGAAACTAAGAAATAAAATATATGCACACATGCAGACATTTGTTCACAACCTGTGGCTTTCAAGCCTAAAAGATGCAGCAGACGTAAACATCCTCAGGTGTGAAAAATGATGTTCAATAAATTTAAAATAATCTACAGTAGATACACTTGATTAACCACACAGACGAAATCTACAGTACTGTAACGACACTGAATTGCACTTAAGTATGTGAATAATTTCATCATTGTTCAATTAATTAATTAATTCAATACCAACAACAAAAAATCAATTATAAAAGTGGATAACATTCATTAACCCTTTCAGTGCGGGAACCGAATTTTAAAGGCCTATGCAAAACGTGGTGTCTCATCAGGATCCAAACTGTTTGCTATTCTGATAGTATTCTTTGAAAAAAATCAAAGAAAATGCTAATTTTAGAAATTCAGCAGACGACATTTTAGCAGACGACAAATTTCCCAGCATGCAAAGGGTTAAGGGGGAAGGGGATATATTTTTGCCCAAATTTCAAGTTCCGAAAGGCAGCAAACAGTCAAATCCATTTCATCAAAACAGAAAGTGACACAAGTACGCCTATTTGTGTCAGTGTCATAACATAGCGCTAAGGCAACATGCATTGAAAATAAAACCAAAGACAAGGCCAGCTTCTTCACTTGTGAAACTATTGCCCTTGATCTTCCCCCCCGGAAGCGAGACAATTCACCCCCAAGACAATTCACCCCGAGGAGACAATTCACCCCCTAGACAATTCACCCCTGCTCCCTAGACAATTTTTTTGGATCTTTTGCTGTTTGTTTAGGATTTAGTAATTACAAATATCTGTTTTCTAAGGATAGTTATTTGTATTCTTTTTTATTTTTATGAAGTTCTAATAAAAGCATATTAAGATGTTCTCAGAATTTCTTTCTTTTTTTCATAAAATTACTTGCAATTGAAACATAACTGTGCTTTTTATCTATTGATGTTTGTTTTTGTTATTAACAATATCTTATTATAACACTGTATTATGTGAATTGGGAATAAGACATCAAACTGGGAATGGACATCATTTTGGTGATTTTCTCAAACAAAACTATTCATTTCATGATCTACATATATTTTTGTAATACATTATCTATAATTTAAGCTTAATAAGAAATTTTCCATGACTTTTTCAATTACAGTGATTGAATTTGTTTCATTTAAAGTGTATTTTGAAACCGTGTCCATGCGCGGCATGGGCACAGTTTCATTTCATGAGGATTTTTTGTTTAAATATGGAATGAGTGATGTATTGGACGTCATCATTGATGACGTTCAATCGAACGAATGATAAAGGGGGCTAAGTTTCGTTAAGTTGGTGCAAATCACTGCGATTTGAGCGCCTTGAAAACTGGCCGAACACGTTTGCTGAAATTTGACATGTATATGTACCAGAATGCGATCTACCTGTTGGCATAGGCGTTATACCTGGGAAAAATCTAGTTTTGGAGTATTTTGTGTTTAAATATTTTTTGTGGGAACGGGCACGCGCTCAAATAAACATTGTGACGTCACTTCACGAACAGCGCTAGAGATCCGCCATCTTGTAACGCGACAAAGAAACTCAGTGTTATTAATTCAATAAACACAGAAAAATATGATTGTGTTTAATAATCATTAATACAAATGTCTATATTTTGTGCAGTGGATGTTTATTCAGACAGATACGGCAGAATTATGTAAGTATCTTTGTGTACTTTACAGTAGATTTGATAGTGGTAAACTACTGCGTACCGGTAAAGTTCAATCTAGCCGATTTTACTACGCAAGAAATTTAAGTATCTCACTGGCAAAATGAGCTTGACACATAAACAACAACCGGATCCGATTTACATTCACATAATATTGTGGGAATCCGATGCAATGCAAATTACTAATGTTTGATAACGTTTGATGAATTCGTTATATCAATATGCATTAACTTTCAAGGGGAATAATTTTAATTGAAATGTGCGATTCAATGACAGTGTTATATTGGGATAATAAGTCGTTTAGCCGTTATCATGATAAGTATTTAGTTTGTTGTGTTTCATTTTCATTAAAACATAGTTTTACTGTTTTATCCTTATAGTAAAACAGTTCAGTAGTCATTATATCTTGAATTTTAAATATTGAAATAGATGTCGGATATTTCATATTTTCGGACGTTGCTACGTAAGCTAGTTGTCAATATAATTATTTATATACTGATTTACCTTTTACGCATACAGTTGTGCAACTGTTGTCTACGTAATGATACGCTATTTAATGTCTATAATGTCTTCCTGCCCCTGATGATAATAAGTCTTTAACTCAACAAACCCCAGCAATGTCAATGGTCTGTCAACATTAGAAAAATATTAGCTAAAGAAACTTCAGCGTACAATTTATATAGTATTGACATACCTGTACGCTGAAGCCAACCCTGTATCGAAAGTCAACCAGAGTGGTAACATATTTATGTCACGCTATAAATCAAAGAATACTCATTTTCTTGGATACATTTCTACATATATTGATGAATGAATATAAATTACTGCACCGAGGAATATTTTAAGGTTCAAATGTTTCAAATGCATCTTACAATAGATGAAAATAACTCTCATCAGTCTGAAATTCACAATTTTGACACCATTGTCGCTTTGTCCAAGACTAGTTTTAATTTGGATACTTTCGAACGACCTTGACATTTTTTTGCTGAAATTGTAAACATCACTTTCGTTTTGTGAAATCTATTATTTGTGATTAACAACATAAGTCTGGTGGATTATAAAACTGATTTCAGTGTGAATCGGGTAGTTTTAAATATTTACTTTTAGTTTGTATTTACACTACAATTTGTTCACAAAACAAGCCAGAATATTCTAAAATACCGGGAAATGTCATTCTGATTTTGAAAACACTTGAGCACATGGTATGTTACTAAAAGTAGAAATACCATCATATGACCGTGAAATCTCGGGAGATTCGCATTTCAAGAAAGTCTGTCACATCGCTGTTTTTCTCCATGTGTAAGAGCAGAATAGATAAATTTTAAATGTTTAAGATAGTAGTTTGTGAAAGAATGTATCAGTTAAATGTGAAAAATGTCAATCTTTCCAATCAAGTGATTGATATGGGCCAATAACTGCATTTAAAAGCTGTTTTGGACCGGTCTTTGTTAACTGTCCACTTTTGGGCATTTTCTGGTTGACTTTCCTAATGGGGTTGGTCCATAACTATAAAGTCGCGCCAGTCAAAAGTCATAAAAAGCGACATTTAAAGTTATGGTAGCCAGAATTAGAAAAATATGTACAACTGAGCAATCAATCATGACAGACTGATGTCTCAGGTTAGTGCAGTGATTTTTCCACCAGATTCTCACCAAGGTGATCCCGGTTGATTTCACCACAATTGAATATATGTCAGTACACAAATAAATTATACAGCAGGTAATGACAATCGATAAATGTCTTAGTTTTAATTTAATTGTTCGCACAAATTTGGACACTCTTTGTGTCTGAGATATGTTGGGATAAATGACCTTTACAACAAAACATACATCTCTGAATCTGCGATACATTACAGTTAAAGTTTAACACATGTAAAATACCAGTATTCAGATCTGAAAATATCCTTAAAAACTCGTATGGTATGAAATACATATATCTTGTGACGTATTTTCATTTTAAATCTTGAATTTGATGACTACTTGAATTTAATGACGACAAGTCGGACATGCAGTTAAATATTTTAATACGTCTATCGTGTGACATAATTTCATTTAAACTCTAGATTGTAACGACATTAGTCTGACGCGTGCGGCGTTATTTTGTTTAACAGTAAAACAAAAATTAAGTAGACTATCAAAAAAATACAAAAAGTGTACTTGTAAATAAAAACTCCTTCATTCCGTATAAAGATTGTACGTTACAGCAGAGCTCCAGATAACTTTTCTGAGTAATTTGGTTAATACCCACTACTTTTGAGTTCAATTGGGTATTTTCATATTCAATTGGGTACAAAAAAGTCGGTACCCACTACTGGGTACTTTAATTGACAATTGGGTACCTTTGTTTTAAAATTGGGTATGTTCATTGTCTTAAATTCTCACCTGCTTACCTGAATAAGCTGGTTGTAGTTCCACTCTAAATTGATTAGTTTCAGAGATTTTGTGTAATTATGTAGATGTATCCATAATATACAGTCTTGATTTAAAAAAAAAGTTCAACGATTTTTTCCACCAGTTTTCTTACAATGTAAGCACTGACAGCGATTGCCTCCGACATAATATCGTCAAGAATTAGTTTCACTATATTTTCCGATTCTGATTTTGTGTTGCCTGCGGTTAAATATCTTAAAATTGAGTTCCTTTGTTCCTAGGATACGATGTTTCCATTTTTAAGGCCTCACGGTTTCGACATTTTCACAACAATAACACGTAGTCACAAAGACACTTTTTTCCGTACATATTATTGTGCTGAAGGTTATACTGAAAGCACTTGGACAAAGCGGAAAGAATCCGGGTATTTCTGACCAGGGTATTTCCGGGACAAATTTACTCGTTATGCAAAGGAAAAATATGATATGCGTAATCGGCAATTTCAATTGGGTTTCGGAACGCATGGTTTTATTTTTCTATGCGTAATCAGCAATTTTACATTGGGTATTTACACAAATGCGCACCTTATCTGTAGCTCTGTTACAGTAATCTGTGAAACAAAGTCATTAATAAAAAAAAAAAATATGTTTGACCACAACGGTGGCTAATAATGTTTACGAAAAATACAAACAATATAGATTTATCTATTACATAACATGTTAGAATTTTATCATGCATTTATAATCACTCATAAAGAGATTTCAATAAACAGTTACATGCATAGACAGTTTTTTTAAGCCAGTGTCTTTTGAATTCAGAAATTAATCAAGATAAACCATAAAATTGGGAAAAATAGATAGTAAACCATAAAATTTAGAAAAATGAGGCATTATTAATATGATTATAAATAACAGAATTACAATAATATTGTTTAAAAGTGCATGATTGAGTGCATTTTTAAATTTATATTATAAAATGCTGCTTGAATTTATTTTTACCATTCACAGGGCTTTTTTTCCTTCTTTATGAGTGGCCGTGGAAGGACTTTTCACAATTTTGAAAAGGACAATTCACAAACCTAACATGGCCGTGAATTTTTACAAAATGGGCCATTTTTCACAATTTTAATAATTTCACGACTCGGTTTTTCACAATTTTAAGAAGTTCGCGACTCAATTTTTCACAATTTTGAAAAGTTTGGCGACTCAATTTGTCACAATTTTGAAAAGATTGCAACTCATTTTTTCACAATTTTGAAAAGTTCGCGACTCATTTTTTCACAAAATAAGGGGGCCAGGGCCGCTTCACAAAGTCAGGAAATAAAGCCCTGTTTCATATGTAAAAAAAGAAATATAATCTGCTAATGCAAAATATGCGTAAGCTGGTTTATGGTCATTTCGTAGCAAAAGAGAAGAAAATAAGTGCATTAAATAAATGAATTCATATTTTTGTATCTGGAATAGTTGTACTTTAAATAGATCCTCCACCCTTTTATGGCCGAATAAGGGCTAAATTGCTTTCCGACTTGAAATGAAAAGGCATATTGGTTGATCGTGTAGCGTTCATGTGCAAAATTTGAGAGCCAATCGATAAAGCTTGTTGATGCCAAAACAGGTAATAATAATAATTTATTATCAGGTACATGTACACAAGCAAATAAGTATATTTAACCCTTTCAGTGCGGGAACCGAATTTTAAAGGCCTTTGAAAACAGTTTGGATCCAGATGAGACGCCACAGAACGTGGCGTCTCATCAGGATCCAAACTGTTTGCTATTCTGATAGTATTCTTTGAAAAAAAAATGAAGAAAATGCTGATTTTAGAAATTCAGCAGACGACATTTTAGCAGACGACAAATTTCCCAGCATGCAAAGGGTTATTAAGATGCTTAAGTTGTGGAAGACTCATAATCAGGTTTGGTGTCCCTCAAACCCTAAGCGTCTTGTAATTCCTTATGCAGTTTGTATAGATAGTGCCGCATCCTGACACGTAAAGCTTGTGCTTTGTTGGCAGCGTTAGTTGGCTGTTAACAGGTTCATTGTGGTTATCTCCAACATCAGTCTGTCCGTCTGTCCTAGCCACTATCTCCTACACCATAAGCACTAGAACCTTGAAACTTAAACACATGGTAGCTATGAGCATTATGTGCGACCCTGCACTATTTGGAATTTTGATCTGACCCCTGGGTCAAAAGTTAAAGGGGATGGGGTGGAGACGGGTCAGAGATTTTCACTCATTTTTAGCTCGACTAATGTATATGAAATATATATAATGGAGCTATCCTGATCACGTCGGCGTTACCGTTAGCGTGCACATGTTAAAGTTTGTGTACTACCCCAAATATTTTCTTTGTCCTTTAACAAATTACTTTTATATTTTGCATACATGTACTTCTTTACCAACATGACCCTTATCTATAAACAAGAGCAGACAACTGTATCAAGCATTTTGACAGGATTATTGCCCCTTTTATACTAAGAATATGCATACACTGTCACTCCAATATAACGCGGATGACGGGGTCCAAGCCACGCAACAGCGTTATAAACGGAAAGCGTTATAAGTTTTGAGCTAATTTATTTAAGGGGCTATAAAAACAGGTAAAGTATAGCCTATAATATAGGTCTTGTGTATCTTCATGCTGTGTTGTCAACCGCAAATACATGCATGTAAACCGAATCGTGCGATAACAGTATAACTACCGCTTTTCTAATGTGCACATTTATCCGATAATCCAATATAATTACATCACTTACGAAAAAATAATGTTTAACATTTATGACAAGAAATATGTTTACGAACTTCGTAAACAAATTCATATGCCTACGCCATTTTTCAGAAAAATTAGTACAGTGCATTATGGGACACAGCTTTCATTGGACGAGCGAATTTAAATTTAGAATGAATGCAATACGAGGCAATACGATACATGTACAAAGAAATGTTTTATTGCGTCATACGCAGCATGTAAAAAACGTGCTTTCCATGGACTTTCTGATAACTGGCAAAAATTTAAGTGCATCTCTGTTAACTATTACACTGTGTTAGCATGTAAATAAATCGTCAGGATTTTTAACCAGGTTTTCCAAAGGAAAAAAATGGTTATTAGATTGGCGAATGCGGGCGGGCTGGCGGAACAAGCGTGTCCGGGCCATAACTATGTCGTTCATTGTCAGATTTTATAATCATTTGGCACATTTGTTCACCATCATTGGACGGTATGTCGCGCGAAATAATTACGTCGATATCTCCAAGGTCAAGGTCACACTTTGAGTTCAAAGGTCAAAAATGGCCATAAATGAGCTTGTCCTGGCCATAACTATGTCATTTATTGTGAGATTTTAAAATCATTTGGCACATTTGTTCACCATCATGGGACGGTGTGTCGCACGAAAGAATCACGTCAATATCTCCAATGTCAAGGTCGCCACGACTAAAAATAGATTTAAAAAAAAAAAAAACTTATAAAGGGGGTTAATTTTGTTTGTTCATTTCAAAAGTTCAGTTTGACTTTTCTCCCTTTATCAGATTTTTTTTTCACAATGAAAACCTGGTTTTGTGACAATTTTGTCCCTTGTTAAATGTATTTTTCGTATACGTACTGAAACATTAAACACACACAAAGATAACTTTATTTATCAAGCATGTGTAGCATATAATAAACAATAACACACTTACACAGCCATATTTTATACCAACGAAATACAATACACGATAAATACGGAACATAAACAGGTAATAGTTTTAAATAACTTTAATTTGATAATTATTCCGCTTGCACTTGCCTTATTGAAATTAGCGCATCGAACCGCTCTTATAGGGAATACATGTAATAAACACCGACTCGCTTGTTTTCACACCTTTATTGACATTACACAACAGATTAACACCAATTAGCTGTCGAGTGTCGTTTAACCTCTAATCGATTAAAATCAGTTAAACGGGCGGATAAAGCAATCAAGCTGTGATCGCCAGCTTCTTTGAATTTATGAAAATACATGAAGTTGCATAACATGGATTTGAATCAGAAATGGAAGGTTGGAGAAAAAAAGGGATCCAAGGATCCCCCGCGTTATATTGGACACAGCGTTATAACGGTCCGCACTATATTGGAGTTAAAGTGTATTATTGATAAATCTATGTTAAAGTTTGCATACCACCTCAAATATTTTCTATGTCCTTTGACATATTGCTTTCATATTTTGCATACTTCATAACCAACATGATCCCAATCTATAAACAAGAGCAGACAACTGTATCAAGCATTTTGACAGAATTATTGCTCTTTTATACTTAGAATATGCATATTTTTGATAAATCTATGTTAAAGTTTGCATACCACCTCCAATATTTTTATGTCCTTTGACATATTGCTTTCAACATGATCCCAATCTATAAACAAGAGCAGAAAACTGTATCAAGCATTTGACAGAATTATTGCCCCTTTTATACTTAGATAATTGAACATTTTGCTTAAATTGCCATAACTTCTTTATATATGATCACATTTGATTCATACTTTGACAAAACAACACTTACCTGACATACCACAATGCACTGCACACCCAAACTATCCCCCATGCCCCACCCAAGAATTCCCCCCCCCCCCCCAAATTTTATTTTTATAATTATTTTTGAAACTTCATCTTTTAAATTACCACCAACCCACATAAACCACCCCTCTCCATGATGGCTTACATTAACCTGTCAAGCACTCGAAATCTCTTAAGACAATAGTTACGGTCAATCTCAACCATGCATGGCCGCATTCCCAAACCTGGGGCACCCCCTGGGTCAAACATGCGGCGTGGGAATACGCGTCGGCCTCTGCCGCACCATTCTTCACCATTTGACTTCAAATTAATACTTAAGATTTCTTATGACAACACAGTGTCTCGACCATCCATGTTCACATTACCCACCCCAGGGCCCCGCCCACTTTGGTGGTAAAGATCCCAAGCTATTTCAGCATAATTAAAATCCAAGCCATTTTTGTGGTCAAGACCCGAGCTTTCTCACCATAATTAAAATCCAAGCCAGTTTGGTGGCAGAGACCCCGAGCTATTTCAGCATAATTAAAATCCAAGTCAGGTTAGTGGTCAAGATCCTGAACTATTTCGGTATAATTAAAATCCAAGCCAGTTTGGTGGTCAATTTTTTTTGTGGTAAAGACCCCGAGCTTTCTAACCATAATTAAAATCCAAGCCAGTTTGGTGGCGGATACCCCGAGCTATTTCAGCATAATAAAAATCCAAGTCAGTTTGGTGGTCAAGATCCTGAACTATTTCGGTATAATTAAAATCCAGGCCAGTTTGGTGGTCAAGACCCCAAGCTCTTTCAGCATAATTAAAATCCTAGCCAGTTTCGTGGGGGAGACCTTGAGCTATTTCAGCATATTTAAAATCCAAGTCAGTTTAGTGGTCAAGATCCGGAACTATTTCGGTATAATTAAAATCAAGGCCAGTTTGGTGGTCAAGAACCCGAGCTTTTTCACCATAATTAAAATCCTAGCCAGTTTCATGGCCGAAACCTCGAGCTATTTCCGCATATTTAAAATCCAAGCCAGTTTGGTGGTGAAGATCCTGAACTATTTTGGCATAATTAAAATCCAAGCCAGTTTGATGGTCAAGATCCTTAGCTATTTCAGCATAATTAAAATGCAAGCCAGTTTGGTGGTCAAGAACCCGAACTATGAGCATAATTCAAATCCAAGCCAGTTTGGTGGTAAAGATCCCGAGCTTTTTCAGCATAATAAAAATCCCAGCCAGTTTGGTGGTCAAGATCCTGAGCTATTTCAGCATAATTGAATTCTAAGCCAGTTTGGTGCTCATGACCCCGAGTTATTTCAGCATAATTAAAATCCAAGCCGTTTTGGTGGTCAAGACCCCAAGCTATTTTAGCATATATTTTTTCGGCATAATTTTTTCTTACCCAATTGTTTTCGTACACACATTTTTTTGTACCCATTTTTTTCTGTTTTTTCACTGAATAATGCCCCCTTTTATAGTTAGAAAATTGAAAATTTGGTTAAGTTTTGTGTTCAGGTCTACTCTTATCCTATTTGTGTTAAGGTCTACTCTTATCCTAAAGTATCAAAGCTATATCGTCTACTTAATGTTATAAGTCATGTAACTGACATTTTTAAACATTTTATTTCTTTCCCATTTTTGTTTCTTTATTAAGGCGACATACATCAACTATTTAATAATAATTATTAAGTCTACCTTTTTGGTAAAAATAATGTTTTTTAAACCAAATTTTCAAAATGGACATTACGGACACATGTCATTTGCTGAATGTAAAAAGTAGCATAACTGATATTTAGTTAAATTTTCAGGAGAAGGAAAAAACTGCTTTATTGAAATAAAATAGGGATACTAACAGAGTAAAACAAACACATGGGATATTTTCAGATTTGAATACTGGTATTTTACGCATCTTTAGGCAGTTCTGTGTACCAAGGATAAATACAATACTTAAACATTCATGTACAATGCACAATACTAAAAACCTGAATTGTAACTGTAATGTATTTCAGATTCGGAGATGTCTGTGTTGTTTCTAAGGTCAGGTGAAAAATTAAGTTTATATGTTTATAGGTTTAAAATTGCAAATTGTCCTCTTACTTGCCCTTGTATTTCAAGATAGAATACTTTCCTTCCCAGAGGAAAGAGATCTGGGTTTGAATCCCAGTGGGGGCTTCAGAGGATGATTCATTTTAAGAAAAATAAATATATTTGCTTTACTTTGTCTCTAACTTAACCAAATAACTCTGACAATGCCTTTACAAGTATGCAGTTTTTGATAATTCAATTATGCAAGAAACATGTATAATTTTAGGGTAGACTAAGACAGCAAACTAAGAATGGGCATCCATTTTAGTTTTTTAAGTCAAAACAACAATAAATGCATATAGGAACACATATTTAAATTAAAAATGCAACAATCAGAGGACATAATCAATTAAATAGTAAATGACTACTTTAAATATTTTTGAGCACTGTTTGTTTTTCAGAGATTTGTGAATATGCCGTTTAATGTTCTTCCCATTGAACTAATGCAATATGTGCTATGGAACTGGAATCATATAGTGTTGGAAAGCTGATGTTTCACGTCCAGAGGGTCCTTGCTTCCTGAAAGCTGAAAATTGTATATGATCTCCCCACTCATTCCATCCCGCGAAACCCTTAAGGTGTCGCAAGTCTAGTTAATAAAAAATCAAGTTTTGAAGTAAAATCAATTTAAATGATGCTATTATATATGCAAGTATATGTTTTAATTATAATTTGTAAAACTAGATAAATGCAACATATAAAACTGCATATTATGCACTTTTGATAAAACACAATTTAATCCCAAATTGATGTCTTATTCCCAATTCACATAATACGGTGTTTTATTAACAATATCTTATTATTGTTTTTATGTCATTAAATAATTTATTATGTGTTTATGTTTTATTTAAGATTGATTTTATTCATTAAAACAGTTTATATTTGTAAAAAGTGTATGAATAAATAATAATGGTATTGGATACATTATTTGGAAATAATCTAATTGTTTTATTTGATAAGTTATGCAAGATTTCGAAATTTTTATAAAATTACTATATTTATTTTTAAATGGGAAATATAATAATAAAATATTTGTCACATAATCAGTCAACAAAGTAACAACACCTAAAAAACAACCTTTTTCACACCCATAAAGTTATCAATAAACAGATAATCTGTCAGGCATTTAGAGCTGATGAGGGTACTGATTATCTAATGGTAGATAAGGCTATTACTGATTGGGGTTGCTTAGAGATAAGGCTGTAGTATGGAATGAGTTAACATACTGTATGATTGAAGTGGACTTGAATTGAGTACAATTTTTGTAAAAAGTACATTACATTTCAAAACATTTTTAAGAGGAGCATACTAGTGGTATTATAGTAGATTTAATAAATCATGAGGTATTCGTGTATAAGTAGCATTTTAAAAAATTATAACATAAAATGATGTGAATTTGATACTGGCTTTGAAATGAATACTGATAATTGCAGACTAAAATATGTTTCAATACACAACATTACAAAACACAACTTCTATCACTAATCCTTCAATGAGAGAAAATCCAACAACTTAATGGATAATAAGAATAAAAATAATAATTTTTTTAATGAAACACTTTTGTTTATAGGCAGTTAAATAAAAATAATAATCAAAATATCAGGTGAACAACAATGGAATTTTTTAATACAATACCAGGTCTTAGAATTGCCCAGCCCAACATAATTATTTGTCAATGTGTGTAACTGAAGTCTTTGTTTATCTGAGTTGACACTTTGATAAAGCCTTGTCAGGTGTGTGAATGCTTATCATGTACCATCATGTAACTCTAATGGAACTCAAAACTCCCCATTTTTCTCATGTAACTGCGGCGTGCGTCAGGGAGAAAATTTATCGCCCATCCTCTTTTCCCTTTTCCTAAATGACCTTTGGAATTACTAAGAATCTAAAGGCCACCATGGTATAGAACTTACAAATCCAGAAAACAATATTGCTACTTTTCTCAAAATAATTGTACTATTATATGCAGACGACACAGTCTTAATTGCTGAAAATGCCCAAACACTACAAAACTGTCTGAATGACTTTGCTGATTACTGTAAAACATGGAAGTTAAATATAAATAAGGATAAAACAAAAGTAATTATTTTCGGATCAAGGCAAAATAGAAACTTCTCTTTTAAAATAGACAACACGTCTCTAGAAATTGTTAACTCATACAAATATCTAAGTGTTTTTTTAGCAAAATCTGGTAGCTTCCTAACTGCAAAGAAACATCTTGCACAACAAGCAAGGAAAGCAATGCACCTACTCTATTCAAGAATTAATAACCTCAATTTACCAATATATCTGATATTAAAACTTTTTGATAACACTATCCTGCCAATATTAACATATTCAGCAGAGGTTTGGGGCTGTTTTCATAGGGATTTGTCCCTTTGCCCCCTATGTTGTGACTAATATTAAAACTTTCTAATTTTATCAATAATGCTTATAAAAGCTTATTGCATATTTCCAATTTTCTCAATAATGCTTAGTAAGCTTATTGCATAACTTTACAGTTCAACAGCTGATTGTGGATCCATGTACAAAGACATTTGTAATAAGCAGTTACTTGAACTAAGAAACCTGTTATAATGCATTCTTACTGATATAAGATTACTGGTTGTTATTAACAAGTTTGTCTCGTAGCCTTTGTCATTGTATTGGTACAACATTCCATGCAAATCAACAAACATTTTCATGATGCAATATGTATTACTTATTTATCAAGGTTTCTTTATAATAGTGTTGTTTATTGTGGATTTGATTTGACAACAAATGTTTTCTGTATTGGTTTTCTATAACCACCTGGTAACGCCAATTATGCAACAAATTCCTAGGTTACACCAAACTAGTATAAAAAGGAAATGCAGACCTCCATCTGTACTGCATTCCTTCTTTGTAAATAAATGGTGTTTTTCTATTTGGCGTTGCAGGTAAGAAACTGATTTTACTACATTATATTTGATTCAATTTGTTTTACTTCAAGTTTCAAATACTTAACTGTTTTATGGTAATATAATTATTTATTCAGAATTTTTGTCAGTTTCAATGATAAGTCAGTTATGAATTTAAATGCAATAGAATTAAGTATGTTAATTTATATCAGTTTAATAATTATGTTTGTTACAGTTTAAGTCAATTCATATTTACTTTCAAAGCGAGTGGCTCTATAAACTTAAATTCCCTATGTAATCGTGTATTAGTGATTTTAAGTAATTTGTGTATTGTATTTGTATATTTGACTGCATTCCTTCTTTGTAAATAAATGGTGTTTTTCTATTTGGCGTTGCAGTCCGGCTTCCTCCCAAACCTCTCACAGAAAAAGTTAAACTACATCAAGGAGTCGTTACATCAGAATTATTCGAGTTCAATATTCAATTTTCAAAAGACAATTCAATGAACAAATCGTATTCCAAATAACTGAATAATATATAAACAAAACGCTTATAAACAAAACACTTCTTAACAACTTATCTTGACAACAAACTTACAACAAAAGTTGTCAAAACTGGTGGGAATACTACAAGATCCCTGAATTCTTCATGCTGAGGAGGCCGACTGCTCCAGGACCCTTCTTGCTGAGATCGACCCCAACCCAGGACAGTTCAGAGGAGACCACCCCAAACCAGGACCGGTCAGAAGAAACGAACTTGACCCAGGACCCATCAGAGGAAACGACCCCAACCCAGGACCCATCAGAGGATACCACCACCACCCAGGACCCGTCAGAGAAGTCTTCCACCACCCAGGACTCAACCAGCCTCAGTAAACAGTGCCCACTGCAGAAGTCAACCCAAGCTTCTCCTGACATCAGACGTGCAGGACCCATGGAATTCGCAGGTAGGCCCTTTTCTGTTGATAGTGTGGGTAGATTTGACCCCAAGAAGGACGACGCAAGGGCTTGGTTAGAAAGATATATTTACATTGGCGGTATTTCAAAAACTTCCCCAAGCCAATTGGCACAATGTTTTGGGTTATTTTTAACATTGGGGTCTGCATTTGATTGGTTCATTAGTCTCTCTGAGGACATTAAAGAAGATTTTGAATTGTTAAAAACTCAGTTTTTAAGGAGATTTTCTCAAAAAGTTGATATAATACATACAACTTCTGAAATTTTTCAAATGAAACAGAGCCAAAATCAAAAAGTTAAAGATTTTGTTTATGAAGTTGAGAACAAAGCACTTAAAGCAGGTATTTCCCAAGACACTATTTTTAGCGCAATTCATTGTGGGTTACTCCCGCATATTAGGGCTGATTTAATAAGAAATCCTCCAAGCAATTTAGATGAGCTTTTAAAAACCTCTGAGCAGTCTGAAAGTGCACATGAGTTAAACCCCCCTCAGGCAAATTTATCAGCTACTTTAATTACTGGTATTGTGCGGAATGCACTAGGCAATGTTAATTTACTGGACCTACACAACAAAGTTGAAAATTTAATGTTCACACAAAATTCTGTAAATGCTGTTGAAGCAACACCTTCTAATATACAAAATTATGTTGAACAAAGGTCTAATACTAGGAGTACTTTTAAAAGCATCAATTCAAAATGTACAGCTTGCGGTGATAGCAAACTTCATCAAATTTCAAAATGTTGGGCAAAATCTAAAACTTGCTATTTCTGTAACAAACAAGGTCACATTCAAAAGGCATGTTTTTATTGGTTGAAAGCTAATAACAGATGACAATTTCCACCTGCCAGTGGTTACAGAGGGAACCATCTGGAAAGGTCCAAATCTGACAAATATTCTGTGCAACAAAATAAGCATTCAATCGATAAAACTAATGCTAAAACTTCAATAAAACGATCAAACATTGAAAACAAAAAGTCTAGTCTGAAAAGTAATTCCAATCAAGGCAAAAATAATAAATCAGTTCCATCAATTTCAAATGTTTCAACAGAAACAAACCTACTAAACAACTTCATCCAAATAACAATAGGTACTAGACAGCTTAAAGCATTAGTTGACTCAGGTGCGAATTTGTCATGCATTAGCAAATCCCTCTTGAAAAAAATCCGACCGGATATCAAACACCTCAATGCAAGTGACCATTTATGGGTTGTAGGTGTCAGTGGCAAAATGATCAAAGTTAAGGGCACAATTATATTAGACATTAAAATGGGAGAAGATTCATTTTCACAGAAATTCTATGTCTTTGACCACATTCATCAGGCTTTAATACTTGGAATGGATTTTCTAACAAAAAATAAGTGTGTTCTGGACTTTGAGAGTTTACAGTTCAGAGCAAATCAAACCAAAAGATCAATAAACATGATTTCCGCTCCTAAGGTTGGGTTAGCAAGGCTACAGAATAGTTTGACCATAGAGGCATGCTCTCAGGTGTGTGTGCCAATTAAATGTTCAAAGTTTAAAACTGGTCAGGTTGTTTTGGTCGAAGCTGTTAATTCCCTAATGTCAAAAAGCATTGCTTTAGGTAGGGTTGTTGTAAAGCCGACTAATGGCAAGAGTTCATGTTTGCTAATGAATCCCTTACCTTGTGATGTGCATCTTAAAGCAAATACTGTGATTGGAAAACTCATTCCTGTCCATGAGGACTCAATTAGAAAATTAAATGATGATGATGATGATGACGATGATGATCTGTGCAAACCTGGTGTTCATGTCTTGACAGAAGTTGAGGTGAATACCATTCTCAATGACTTGGGTATTGATGTTGATGGCCAATTTCTTACTATTGAACAGAAACAAAAATTGAAACGGTTTATTGCTTCAAACAGGGATATGTTTGCTAAAGATACATCAGAACTAGGGTGTACTGATTTGCATCATCATAAGATTGAAACTGGTGATGCTGTTCCACAGCGTCAACCTCCTTATAGAGCGTCCCCTCAGGCTAAGGCAGAAATAGAGTCACAAGTCAAGGATATGTTAGACAATGACATTATTGAACCATCAGATTCCATGTGGGCAGCCCCAGTCATTTTGTGCAGAAAGAGAGATAACACTTTCAGATTTGCAATTGATTATAGGCGTCTCAATGCTGTAACTCAACCAATCAATTTCCCTTTGCCGAGGTTTGAAGATGTTGTTGATTCTGTTTCTGAGCAAAATTCTAAAATTTTCACTGTGTTGGACTTGAAGAGTGGTTTTCACCAAATTCCATTAGACCCTGAGACAAAGCATAAAACAACATTTGTTACGCATGAAGGTAGTTATAGTTTCAAACGCCTTCCATATGGTCTTCGAAATGCACCTGTAGCTTTTCAAATGGTAATGGCTCAAGTCTTAAGAGGTATCAATTTCAAATTTGCACTTGTTTATGTTGATGATATCATGATCCACTCTTCTAACTTTGACCAACATTTAGAACATTTAGAGCTAGTTTTCAATAGACTAAGGCAAGCTAATTTAAAATTACAACCCAAAAAGTGCAATTTTGCAGCAAGCCGCGTTGAATATCTTGGACATTTATTCACAAGCAACGGCATTGAGGTCAATCCAAAGAAAATAGAATGTGTTAAAACTTTTCCAAGACCAAAAACCCAACGTAATGTCCGTGAATTTCTTGGTTTATGTAACTACTACAGAAAATTCATAGCAGGCTTTGCAGCAATAGCTAGTCCTCTTAATGAACTCCTTAAGAAAGAAATTCCTTTTAAGTGGACTGACAAATGTGAACTAGCTTTTCAAACATTAAAGGAAAAACTAATTTCAACTCCAATTTTAGTGTTCCCTGACACGTCAAAACCTTTCATTCTCTCTACTGACGCATCTGACTCAGCCATAGGCTTTGTGTTAGGTCAGTTAGATGATGAAAAGAAAGAAAGAGTGATTTCTTATGGAGGTCGCTCACTTAGGGGTAACGAACTAAAATGGAGCATTTATGAAAAAGAATGTTTAGCACTTATTGAGGCCATAAGTCAATTTCATCCATACTTAGCAAATTCTAAATTCACTGTTTATACTGACAATATGGGAATGAAATTTATTCAAAATCTCAAAGACTTGACTGGCAGGAAAGGTCGATGGTCTCTTAAGCTGCAAAGTTATGACTTTGACATCATTCACAAACCAGGGCTTAAAAATGCCAATGCTGATGCATTAAGCAGACGATCATATGACATTGATCCAACCAGTGCTTCTGTTAATGCAGTTGACTTGAGCAGCAAAAAGCATGAATCTATACAAGTAGAGTTCAGCTATTCTGCTCAAAATTCTGTATTGCATGAGGTGCCCTTGCTGGCGGCGTTGAACATTGTTGATGGTGTTGATGATCTGCAGTCTGTTGATTTGCATGATTTTTCATCAGATCTTTCAAAAGAACAATGGGCTTGTTCTGAGTTAAAGGAAATTTTAGATTACCTTGTTCACAAGAAACTGCCAGATGAAACCAAAAATCATCGCTCAATTGTTATAAAGTCTGAGCAGTACTTTCTAAAGGACAATGTCTTGTATCACATCTGTGACCCCAAACACAAGAAAAAGAAACGGGACTCCGAACCTTTTTCACAGGTAGCTGTTCCTAAACACTTAAGGGAAGATGTCATGAAATCCTATCATGAAAAACATGCTCACTTGGGTTTTGATAAAACCTATTTTGCAATTAGAAGCAAGTATTACTGGCCAGGGATGTATGTTGACATCGAAAACCATGTTAATACTTGCATTGTTTGTCAAAAGTCTAAGAGGAATTATGCTAACCATAAAGCCCCTCTCTGTCCTCTGCCAGTTGCATCTCATAGCTTTTCCAGAATTCATGTTGACATTCTTGGAACCCTTCCTGTCACAAAAGACAATCACAAGTACATTTTAGTTGTGGTAGACTCTTTCTCTGGTTGGTGTGAGGCATTTCCACTTCGAACACAGGAAGCGTCAGAAGTAGCGAAACTTTTATTTGAAGAAATTTTCTGTCGGTATGGCGCTCCAGACATTCTAGTCAGTGACCGTGGCTCAAACTTTCTCTCTAAACTTGTAGCAGCAGTTTGTGAGAAGTTTCAAGTGACTAGACATCACACATCCTCATTTCACCCTCAAACAAATAGTGTAGTTGAGCGTGTAAATGGTAGCCTTGGTCAAGCACTTAGATCTCTATGCAATGATAACCAAGATAATTGGTCAAACTTCATTCCTACAATAATGATGGCTTTCAGGAATTCAGTCTCATCTTCCACTGGCTTCACACCCTACCAAGTCCTTTTTGGTAGACAGATGAGACTGCCTATAGACACTTCTCTTGTGCCAAAAGAAAATTTGCCTGTTAATGTTAAGCAACATGTTCAACGTTTAAATGAGCACCTCAAATTAACAGATGCAATTGTAAAAGCCAATCGCCTTGGACAACAAGTAAAGCAAAAACTCTACCATGACAAAACATCTAAGGAACCAAACTTTAATATAGGTGACAAAGTCTTAATGACTAAAGAAAATGTTAAGATTGGCCTATCAAAGAAACTCACACCTAAATTCCAAGGTCCATATGAGATCATTGACATAGGTCCAAATTATACATACCAATTAAAATCAATTGCAGATGGAAAAATAAGCAAATCATTAATAAATGCTAACAGACTAAAGAAATATTTTGATGGAGAATCAATAACAAAAGATGATACTTCAAATGAGGAGCCTGAGCCAGATCTTGCAAATAATGACGAAAATGTCTTGCAACAAGAGCCAGATAAAATACTGCAGTATCGATATCAAAATGGCAAAAAGTACTACAAAGTCAGATACACAGGCATTGATGGAAGTTATAACATATGGGTGTATGAACATATGGTGCCTCAAAATCTTAAAACCGAGTATCATAACATGTACACCATAAGAAATCGAAAACGAAAAAAATTGCAAGTTTATAAAAGACAGTAAACTGTCTGTATACTAATGTTAACTTATGAAAATCTGTACAAATATAAATGTGTGTATACCATTAAAAATATGTACACTATTGGGATATTTTCCAAAATTAAAACATTCAGTTCTTCCAAAAACTATTTAAAGCTTAAGTGTAGGTTTACTACCCTAAATGATTAAATGTCTTTCACACAGATTACTTTTAAAAGTAATGAGTCTCACTCATGAAAAAGTGCTAATCGGAATTCCATTAATCTGTCTTGAGGATTTTTATTCAAACTTGGGTACTTTGTCTACAGTCAGGACACTTCCTGTATCTTATGCTTATAGCTTGGATTCCTGTTTGTCTTTGGAACAAAAGTCTGCATTGAAATAGGCATTATGTTTAATATAATATAGCCTTGGCAATCTGTTATATTTGTAAGGCATATGGGTTGTATATATAAATGATTTCGAACCATTAAAGAGCAGCCCAATTTTAGACGACTTTTTTTGTAATTCTAAGAAGCCAGGCGAAGTCCTTCAAATGGTCAAATCTAGTATACATGTATATCAACGTTGGGCCTACCAATTGATGGACAGAAGACAATGACTGTCATGTGTATATATGTGTCCATAATTGTGTTTGTTACAAATTTAATTTGTTTATATTTTCATATTGTTTGTATGCTTAATATGTTGTATAATTTTGAGTTTCATTACTTAATATGTATGATGACCTGTTTTGATTTATTACTTCTATTCCCTTACAATGCAGGAGCATTGTTTTGCGGGAGGGGGGAAGTTTTCATAGGGATTTGTCCCTTTGCCCCCTATGTTGTGACTAATATTAAAACTTTCTAATTTTATCAATAATGCTTATAAAAGCTTATTGCATATTTCCAATTTTCTCAATAATGCTTAGTAAGCTTATTGCATAACTTTACAGTTCAACAGCTGATTGTGGATCCATGTACAAAGACATTTGTAATAAGCAGTTACTTGAACTAAGAAACCTGTTATAATGCATTCTTACTGATATAAGATTACTGGTTGTTATTAACAAGTTTGTCTCGTAGCCTTTGTCATTGTATTGGTACAACATTCCATGCAAATCAACAAACATTTTCATGATGCAATATGTATTACTTATTTATCAAGGTTTCTTTATAATAGTGTTGTTTATTGTGGATTTGATTTGACAACAAATGTTTTCTGTATTGGTTTTCTATAACCACCTGGTAACGCCAATTATGCAACAAATTCCTAGGTTACACCAAACTAGTATAAAAAGGAAATGCAGACCTCCATCTGTACTGCATTCCTTCTTTGTAAATAAATGGTGTTTTTCTATTTGGCGTTGCAGGTAAGAAACTGATTTTACTACATTATATTTGATTCAATTTGTTTTACTTCAAGTTTCAAATACTTAACTGTTTTATGGTAATATAATTATTTATTCAGAATTTTTGTCAGTTTCAATGATAAGTCAGTTATGAATTTAAATGCAATAGAATTAAGTATGTTAATTTATATCAGTTTAATAATTATGTTTGTTACAGTTTAAGTCAATTCATATTTACTTTCAAAGCGAGTGGCTCTATAAACTTAAATTCCCTATGTAATCGTGTATTAGTGATTTTAAGTAATTTGTGTATTGTATTTGTATATTTGACTGCATTCCTTCTTTGTAAATAAATGGTGTTTTTCTATTTGGCGTTGCAGTCCGGCTTCCTCCCAAACCTCTCACAGAAAAAGTTAAACTACATCAAGGAGTCGTTACATCAGAATTATTCGAGTTCAATATTCAATTTTCAAAAGACAATTCAATGAACAAATCGTATTCCAAATAACTGAATAATATATAAACAAAACGCTTATAAACAAAACACTTCTTAACAACTTATCTTGACAACAAACTTACAACAAAAGTTGTCAAACTATGAAAGCATTGATTTACTAGAGAAAATACACAATGAATTTCTGAGAAAAATTTTCAATCTAAGAAAAAGCTCCCCACTTTATATGATATACGCAGAATTCGGAAGATACCCCATAGATCTCACTATAAAATGCAGAATGATTGCATACTGGAATAGATTAATAACTGGGAAACCGGATAAATTAGCATATCTCATATATAAATACATGTCAAACCTTCCTAACTTTGAATCTAAATGGATAAATTATGTAAAAAATATCTTCACACAAACTGGCAGAAATTACATATGGCTAAATCAAGATCAAATCCAAAATAAAACGAGAGCGCCGATGGCGTTAAAAGCATAGGTGCAAGATACAGGGAAGAATGGCGTCACGTGGTATAATGTAGTTCGATATCGCCATCCGCGAATTTCTCAAATCAATAATTTCAAACAATTACCGACTATTTAAATAGATAATCTTTCCATTTACATCAGTGTTTGAAATGCTTATGAAAAATAATTACCCAAGCCTTTTAAAATTTAAGCACGGACAGATCTGTATCTTTTCACAAATGAAAATAGACGCTACCCTATTCGTCTGCGTCAAGAATTTGTCGTAAAACTTGTGGTAAGCGTTAGATGCAGACGTGCACAACAGATTGAGTTCTGAATACAGATTTCTGAATGCAGATTTTTATAGAAACTCCTCAAAGCAGTTACTTCCCTTGCTTCGCCCGGTCAGTAACTTCTAGTATAAGGGAGGCCACTGCGTAGGAGATTGAGATTTATAGTGCAGATAGAATTGTTTTACGAACAAAATTTGTTTTAGGTTATAAGAAGATTTTTTGACATAAAACGGTCTTAGAAAAATTCACTAAAAACGGTGTCAGCAATATTCTTGGAAGAAAACGTTAGAAAAACGTTTCCAAATTTTTTTTGTAAGAATGACCATATACTAAATTAAATAGATATTTCGTCTGATTTTTGATCAGGTAAGGCTTCATAATGGGTAACCGAGCGATGTGGATTTTTGAAATGTGGTATATACCATAAGCATAGGTGCGTAAACGCACCTATGCTAAATATAAAGTACACTATAAAGGGCATATTACTTAATTAATACCAGCAAACCTGGCATACCTCACTTCAAAACTCAACAAAAGGCTTAAACTATTCAATATTTAAGGATAAGATTGAATTAGAGAAATATTTAATCACACTCACTAAATATGAATCATCTTTATCATACATGCCATAAGTCCCGATCTCGGCGGGACAGTCCCGCTTTTGGGCCCTTTGTCCCGCCGTCCCGCCATGAGACGATTTGTCCCGACATTCGTAAAAACGATGTAAGGTCTATAGGTTCCCAATAAAATTCGCTATTCAAGCTCTGTTTCGCTAACACTTACCACCGCTAATCCCTTTATTGCCCCCAATTAACAATCCGATTCTACTTATCGTGTGTACCAGTGTTGTTTATGACACCTTATCAGCGATTTATCGGCTAATTATTGATTTCATCAGGCATTCACACCATGGTGGTCTTCAAGATAGTGGTCGCTTATTGCTATCGATAGTTGTATTATAATGAAATAAATGTTGAAAATGTGTTTATTTTTGTATTTGTTTGATACGGTTTACAAAACAATTGTTTTGTAAAATTAACTCTACGTCATTAATGAGTCTTTTACATTCAATGTTTAGTTCCAAAATAGCGGGATAATCCGAATGTGCAATATACCCAAATCGCAACAAACAGTCCAATAAGTGATACCCATCCTGTCTAGTGTAATTGGGTGTAATTGTAATAAAAAAACGAGGTGCTATGCATGACAGTTTGACCCTACTCCAATTAAGCTAAAAACAACGAGGTGCTACGCATGGCAGTTTGACCCTACTCCAATTAAGCCGCGACAATTGACAAGTAACAAACTGCACATGGATACATGCTTAAAAAACATCGCAACAAACAGTAAAAGTGGTACCCATCTTGTCTTGTGTTATTGTAATAAAAACAACGTGTTGTTATTCATGACAGTTTGACACTACCCCAATACAGCGCCTGACAATTCACAATTTTGTTTAATCTTTGTATATAAGAAGAAAACAAAATATGATTATTAACATTAGAGAACATTCCCGCAACTCTCTTCACTTGCGTTTGCAGCGCTGTCAATCCCGCATTCAAACGCCGATCCAGAACGCTGTTTCAGCGCACTGAAAAAAATTCAGAAAGAAGAAAGAGAAAATCTGGGCCATAAAACGGTTGAGGCGTTGTTGCGAGTTAAAATGAACACAAAGACGGTTTGCTTCCACAAAAACCCTATCTCGGAAATGTGTACGGCCGCGCATTCCGTGTGTAACTGATGTAACTGTTCGGTAGATAATGTACTGTAACCCGTACTTTCAGTCAACTGGATAGCCTCCCCTGCGTTAATGTTTGCCTTTGAAATTAATATAATGAGTATTGTTGTCGTAATGTTCTACATTTTGTACTCTTAAAAAGATGAATATTATCTTCGTTGTTTGCTATTGTCTTATTTAATAAAACTGTTATTGTTATGTTTTAGATTTCATGCTTCATATCAGATGTTTTATGTCTTGAATAAAAGTATCAAGAGTTTTTGTTAGTACTATACTGACTATAGTAAAGGTGGAATGATAGATCGTTTTAGGTGTCCTGCTTTTTGGTCAAATGTACCGACAATTTTTTATGGAATGTCCCGCTTTGGACCTAAAAAATTATGGCATGTATGTCTTTATTTATTAAACTTAGAACTGGTAATCACTTTTTCCCAAATGAGACAGGTAGATGGACCAATCAAGACATAAATGAGAGAACATGCCCTTATTGTACATGCAGAGATGTGGCGGATGAATTTCACTACATGCTTATATGTCCCTTTTTTAATGAACATAGAAGGAAGTTTATAAAAAATACTACTACTGTAGAACAAATACGCTAAAATTTAAAGAATTGTTGACAACAAGGTCCTTAAAGGATTTAAAAAAATTATGTAAATTCATAAAAGTATTATTTCAAACATTAACCCGCTGATAAGTTTAACTTGGTGTATATGTTAAATTATGTTTGTTATCTTTTATGTATTTCAACAATTAAACCTCATAAGACTAATTCATATCCACAAAAAATATTACTTTAAACGCTAACACGTTGATAAATTTATTTATATAGAGAACAAAATCATGTCTAATGCAGTACTTTTTGCATTTCGTCTCAATCAATCAATTAATATTTTATAAGATGAATTAATCATCTTACATATTGGTATTACTACATCATAGTTCATGTTGAATACCTAACTTCATTCACTACGCATGTTTAAAATATTTTTACGCATGTTTTTTCAATCTGGCAACAAATATCAATGTCACAAATTTGAAATTACTGATTTACTCATAAATGTTGTTAGCAAATTGTGATTTATATTTTAAACCTTGCACTAGCCAAATTATATGCAATGTACATGTATGTTTGTATCTCAAGCTTATTGTTAACCTTGCTGGAATATGTTTTTTAATCAATGACACTTGACACTTATTACTTATTGCAGCACTTCTACTCATCCCCCCTCTCCATCACCCATCCATGCCTTTCACCATTGATTTCATGTGCCATGTGTAAACTTACACAACTTCACAAATACATGTACAGTAAAGTACTTTTTGTCATGCAATCTCACTACTGCAGGTCAAATCAACACAATTTAGTACATGATTATATAAAGCTACTTGCTGAAACAATAACATAAAGTCCTTTACTTACGAATCACTGACACAGGACAAACATGGGCATGGTTAATCTGGCCTGACACAACATCGGTCAATGTCACGTGAATGGGTCACTTCACATTTGATCATTACTTAATTTAAACACACCAATTAATCCCAAGTAGAATTACATTAACAGACAATTTCGGTCTACAAAATGTAAATCTATACGTCACTTTTGAAAGTTTAGTTAATATGCGATCTATAAATGAAACACTCTCCACGATTATTCTACAGAGGAAACAGTGAAAACACAAACAATACGCACATTTCTGACCTAATTCCAGGGTTTACACACAGATCAGCGAAGCGCTGCAGACAAAAATAAATTAACCAATCAAATTCACCGGGTTTTAAATAGAACCGAATGGAAAAACCATAACTATAGTCTGCATCAGTAATCCATGTAAACAAACAGGTTATTCAGGCCAAAGGAATAAAAAATGTTTATTTCTCAGGTCAACATCATCATTCCCCCACTCAATTCAAATGTATGTCTCATATCTTTTTTCATCTCCACTTCTCTTTCTCTTTTCTATTTTCTATGTAAAGTTTAACACCATGTCACAATTGTTAATAACTCTTTGTAAAAGATGCATTGTCACTGTATACTCATGTGTCACTATATTTGTGATTTGAGCTTAATAAAGGTTATGTTGTTGTTGTTGTTGTTGTTGCTTGATTGTAATACCCATTAATAGCACGCTTCCAACCAGATTAAATTTCCTTTCTTTAGTTAAGGTTTTCTTATCAATTAAACCATAATATTTTATTAAATTAATTGCCCGTACGAAATAATGGGGCGGATTCCGGGCGTAATCGGGGCGGAATTGGCACGTAATGTTGGAATTACGCCCGTACAACTGGCGGAATGAGTTTTACGCCCGGAACTAAAATTATTTCTGGGCGTAATTCAACTGTTTTTTCCGGGCGTAAAACAAATCCGGGCGTATTTTTATACTAAGAATTTGTATGATGGAGATTTGTGGAAGGAATTTTGCACTTTGTTTCTTTCGTGGGGCAGAATTTCATACTTATAAAATATTTGTGAAGCCACATGACGGAATTTTGAACTTAGTAGTTTTTATAGAGAGTAATATTGGACTTTGGCAAATTTCTATGAAGCTGAACAATAACTTAATAAATTTAATTTAAACCAAAGTACTGAACAAAATATTACCAGTAACTGATAACTTAATAAACGTTTTTAAATAAAAATATTTAATTTTATTTATACATTTGTACAATCAATGAACATTCATTATAGACACAACTATTTCAGTCACAGTATAATTAATTCAGCATAAAGCTTTGATCTAATTTATGATTTTCATGTTCAGATTCTAAAACATATTTTGTAGTATTTTTATACTTAATTTGTGAGAAGCTGAAAAGGAGACAGACTTGTGAACTTGTGATCATGAATTATACTCTTAGATTTTGCATTATTATTGGCAATATTGCTGGTAAAAAAAAATTAGGAGATAACAATAACACATTTTAATTAAATAAATGTTATCTATTGCTGACTTTTACAGTTTCCACTTATAATTTTAAGTCTGAGGGATGACCATGCATTAAAAATCTATATGCACTTATTTTTTTAATTCACTTCTTTAATTCTTCTTCTTTTTTTAAAATTTTGCTCATTTTTAATAATTATTTCATAATTACTATAATGACTGTAAAGTTTAATAAAGAACAAGACTTGGTAATGTTTTCATCATTTTAAGGTTTCCTTTAACATTAAACACACAACAGTCTAGTTTAATATTATTTGTTTATATCATCAATATGAATGCAGTTTCTCTGCATGTTACTCTATAATTTTTTTTTTATAGTAGTTAAGATTTCCCCAGTCTGAAAAGACCATAATTATGTACATAATTATACCACACCAATGTTAATTTAGTCTCAGATAAACACTGACAACCAGCTGAGTTGATCTCATGTATTGTGCTTCCCATTCAATACTCACCAAAGGCTGAGTCACATCTGTACATGTTTATAAACCATCTGGGCTTATCAGGCTTCAGTGGATTGGTCAGTGGTACAGGAAGTGAGTGGTAGAAGTTGCAGTTTGAAAACATTAGAGCGGTTAAGCAAATTACTGACTCTGAACTAAATTGTCAGTATAATACTTAAGCAAAATGAGGACTAAACTGTAATGAAAAAATGTCTTGCAGGGAGTACTGTGTCAAAAACAATTTGTATTTAATACTCATGATGTGGAAATGAACAATAAGTTTGTTGCAAAAGAGGTTCAAATTGGCTCAGGTTTAACTGTGATTTGGTCTCACCAAATTCCTGTGTTTTTGGAATAGTCTGCAGAACAGCATAAAAGGTTTGTATTTTTACTCCTTCATTCCTCTATTATTTAGATTATTAACTGATATAATTGTAATTGTATTTGTGTACTGTCCCAGTGGGAAATGTAAAAGGATGATGAAAAGTAGACGGGCATCTGAAGGAAAAACAACACAGTTTAAAACTAAAATGAAATACACAAATTTCTTTAAAATATATAGTAAGTACTTAAATTAACATTTCATTTTCAGATTATGTCATATGATTAGGGAGAAAGGTTGCTGGTGGCATAACAAATTTTCCCTTCTCGGAACTCAAAAGCCACATCACAGGTTGAAGAATTTGTTTGCAAGAAAGCACAGTGTTGAAAAAAACATGTTGTGAAAAAATGAACTTTTTATATTTGCTCTGTGTGCGCGCCCGGATGATGAGCACAAAGCGGTCCTTGACAAAGGACAGCTGGATTTGTTGATAGGTAAATCACAATTTTACTATACAAGTTATTGTATTATTAGTTTGAAATAGTTAAGTTCAAAATAAAGATTAATTCGAATTATACGATTAGTGATCCTCAGGGCTAGGCCTGTCAATAACAGGGTGTCTCAGTACCTTGCCGCACTAAGATCCAAACCTGCCCCCTTTGACCCCCAGTCATGTTTTTAATTGGTTCTTATCACATTATTTTACAGAATATTCAATGAATTTTCAATAAACTAATTTTATTTTAACAGTGAAAGTAGTTATATCAATTAAAAAAAATATTTTTATGCCCCCCTTCGAAGAAGAGGGGGCATATTGCTTTGCTCATGTCGGTCGGTCGGTCGGTAGGTCGGTCGGTCAGTCCGTCCGTCCACCAGGTGGTTGTCAGACGATAACTCAAGAACTTCATAGGTACATTGATCATGACTTGCAGATGACCCCTATTGATTTTGAGGTCACTAGTTCAAAGGTCACGGTGACCCGAAATAGTAAAATGGTTTCCAGATGATAACTCAAGAACGCATACGCCTAGGATCATGAAACTTCATGGGTAGATTGATCATGACTCGCAGATGACCCCTATTGATTTTAAGGTCACTAGGTCAAAGGTCAAGGTCACAGTGACCCGAAATAGTAAAATGGTTTCCAGATGATAACTCAAGAACGCATACGCGTCGGATCATGAAACTTCATGGGTAGATTGATCATGACTCGCAGATGACCCCTATTGATTTTGAGGTCACTAGGTCAAAGGTCAAGGTCACGGTGACCCGAAATAGTAAAATGGTTTCCAGATTATAACTCAAGAACGCATACGCGTCGGATCATGAAACTTCATGGGTAGATTGATCATGACTCGCAGATGACCCCTATTGATTTTAAGGTCACTAGGTCAAAGGTCAAGGTCACGGTGACCCGAAATAGTAAAATGGTTTCCAGATGATAACTCAAGAACGCATACGCGTCGGATCATGAAACTTCATGGGTAGATTGATCATGACTCGCAGATGACCCCTATTGATTTTGAGGTCACTAGGTCAAAGGTCAAGGTCACGGTGACCCGAAATAGTAAAATGATTTTCGGATGATAATTCAAGAACGCATATGCCTAGGATCATGAAACTTTATCGGTAGATTGATCATGACTCGCAGATGACCCCTATTGATTTTCAGGTCACTAGGTCAAGGTCACGGTCACGGTGACCCAAAATAGTAAAATGATTTTCGGATGATAACTCAAGAACGCATATGCCTAGGATCATGAAACTTCATAGGTAGATTGATCATGACTCGCAGATGACCCCTATTGATTTTGAGTTCACAAGGTCAAAGGTCAAGGTCACGGTGACCCGAAATAGTAAAATGATTTTCGGATGGTAACTCAAGAATGCTTTTTCCTAGGATCATGACACTTCATAGGTACATTGATTGTGACTTGCAGATGACCCCTATTGATTTTCAGGTCACTAGGTCAAAGGTCAAGGTCACAGTGACAAAAGTCGTATTCACACAATGGCTGCCAGTACAACGGACAGCCCATATGGGGGTCATGCATGTTTTACAAACAGCCCTTGTTAAAATGAAAATGCATGTAATATTAAATAATATGCGCATATATTGCACATGTTATTTGAAAATATTCCACAGGGATAAATATCCAAGCACGTTCAAAAGTGTACTTAGTTGCCAAATTTGGACCCTGTCTTTTTCAAATCCTAGATGGGGCCCTGGATTAGATAAAAAGTTTGAAAAAGTAATTCTACATAAGTTGTTAACAGTGTTTGCAATAGGTGAACTGTAGTTGTACTTAATATCAAATTGCATTTCAGATTATGACATAGGATGGGGGAGAATCGTGGACCTGAACAATACTGTGATAGAGAGGAATTCCTATTCAAGAAAGCAGTTTAAAAAACACAGTCAATGTGAAAGAGTGAACTTTTTTATTTTGGCCGTGTATAAGAACAGTTTGTTTTTTAGAAAGTGCATGTCTATCAAATTATTTTTTATGTATATATATTGAATATTTTTGTTGTTTGTCTTTAAAAGCTACATTGTATCTTAAAAGTATCATCAAAATGCGGAACAAAAATGCATACATTTTCCGCATAAGTTCCACATTTTTTGTGACTGCGGAAAAAATGCAAAGATTTTCAGCATTTGTTCCGCATTTGCAGAAGTATAAAATGGTGATCCATGTTTTTAAAATGTATTATCTTAAAATAAATATAAAGATACTATGTTAAATGTATCTTGTCATAATTTTGACTAGTTTTTAGCTAAACTGAGCACAAAGTGCTCATGGTGAGCTTTTGCGATCGCTTTTTATTTTTTCAAATGGCCTGTCCTTATATGGGTATATGGGTATATTTACAATATGCATGTAATCCGATATCCGCCCGGTATCTAAATTACGCCCGTAATCTAAGTTACGCCCGTAATTTTAACATTCCGCCTGTAATCTGAATTCCGCCCATAAACTGCTTTCCGCCCGTAATTTAAAATTCCGTCCCACCTCATTTACATATTTCGCCCCTGTTTTCCGCCCGGATTACGCCCGGAATCCGCCCGGAATCCGCCCGGAATCCGCCCCTCTTCTTAAAATCATATATAGAAAAATACGCCTGGAAATATTTTTTACGCCCGGAATTTAGTTTGCGATTCCGTGCCGATTCCGGGCGGATCATTTCGTACAGGTATCCCATCTAACATGAATAAATAAGTAATTGTCATAATGTAAAATTCTAAGAATTAAATGAAACTAATTAATCAACTTCAATATTTGACAAAGTTCTCAAATAATAAAATAGCAGTTAACCTAATAATATTATTTCAGTCTTCACGATAGTTCATTTTATCCACTAGCCATTCGGGCTACTAGAATGGTAAAGACAAGTAGCCCAGCAGCAAAATTACTAGCCCAAAGTAAATTTGTTAAAATATACACCCTGATAAAGGGTTTCATCTTTCAATAGCAGTTAATCTATTAAAAGTAAAATTGTATCCAGGGTATGTTAACTGTAAAGCCTATTGCAAAAACAATTGCACCACAATATAACAAGTCAATGTAATTATGTCCTTTATTAATTATAAGTATTTAACATGTGATAAACAACTTCTTCGTTCATCTAATCATTACTGCAATCCTGGAGATCCTCTTAGTCAGAAACCATATCATGTAAAACAAGCAACCTGATAGTTATTTTCCAGAAGTTTACTTGACAAGTGAAGGCATAGATGGCATACTTTTATCATACATGTTGACTTTTTTCTTATGCTGTGTTTTTAAGCGTAGCTTATTAAACTCTGTCTTACAGAAGTAGCTTCTCCTTCATCACTGATTTTTTACCACTTTTCTTGAAATTCACGTTTCCGTGATTTTTCATAGTCATTTGTTGACTTACGATCAGAAGTGGGCAGTTTCTTGCCAGGCTTCACTCCAGCTAGGGACTTTCAACTCTGGAAATAAAAACACAAACAAGGTTACAAAGTAAAACAATGTTTATTCGGGAAATGCAAGCCGCGTACGTCGATAAGTTTACTTCAGCAGAAAAACACATCAGCATGACGTGTGCCACTAGTAAATAACCAGTCTAAATTGTTCACCACGTGGCCTGTGTTACGACTCGAAAATGACTGTTGAATGTATGGACCAATCGGAACGCGTTTAAATCTTGTATTTTAGGCGAAGTTGAACGAAGTTCTGTCGGAAATCTTCGCGAAGTACTCACAAAATAATGACATTTATCACACTTAAAAATGAAACAATATTGATACACGGAATTTCTACTGGCCCGACGGGCGTACAATATGGCAATTTTAATAGGCCCGAGCTTTAATTTACACGTCCAGGCCAACGGGCGTGCGCTTATTTCGCAGACTGTTATTTAAATCCAATGCACAAATATTATAAATACAAAATACTTAATTTGTTTAAATTTTATATGTTGTAACACAGTTTATAGGAAAATAACATTGGTTGGATTGCATTTGACAAAAAACACTATTTCATCTTTCATTTACATACTACATTTATTATCTTCACATCAAAATTGTGCTACAAAGTCAAAATTATAACCCCAAACATCTGTTCACAACTTATTTTTAAATATGACAAAAGCAAATGACAATGCAATATCATATAAAAAATATGGCAGTGAAAAAATTGTCTTGGGGGTGTATTGTCCAAGGAAATCAAATTCTGGAGTGAATTGTCCAGGGGATGAATTGTCTTGGGGGTGAATTGTCTGACACCCTTTCCCCCACCCACCTACTTTTTAATGAAAATTTGAGAAATTTTACCCATTTCATGGCATGCAAAGTACATTCAAACAGAATGCAATTCTAGTTTTGGCTACATTACTCATTAATTTCAACCATGTGCTGTGCTTATTTACCTACAAGTCTTTAGATTTTTCACAATTTACCTTTAAAGTTCTGTTCTGTTTCTGCAGCGTGAAATATTGACCTTCGCAAAAACCTCCTTTTTGGAGATCCAAAATATCCTTGCAAGGGAGCTGTCGCTAGTTTCAATGTTTGTTTTTTTTTACAATATTTTGAGACATTCTTTCTTAAACCTAACACAAGAAATACCTTTTATAAATTCCTAATCGATTTTTAAAGACCATAGGTTACCCATACCCTAAAGATATGTAATTTTTCCCCCTTTCACTGATATGTGCTCTGTACGACTAAAGAGCGTATATATATATATGTCTATGTAGTGTATCGCAACCGTTGTTTATTTTTGGTGTTTTCACTTCATATACACTTATATTTGTTACTGCAGCATCAACATACTACAACAATATCCCGGAAAGAGAAAAATAATGCATTTGAATATCAACCGTAGTTTCGTTTTGACAACTGACGACATACAAGATTCGATTTACGAAGTGAATCTAAATCTTAAGTTTTAGTGCAGATTCGTTCATACGACACAAATACACTATTTTGTTTTACGGATCATTTCGGATTAGAGGACTGGGTGAGTCATGTAAAATATCGATTATAATATATACTTTTTATAAACAACTGGCAGCAAGATGAGTTGCAGATAATTCGTCAGTAACCACATTTAAACTAACTCTTTTGACCTGTTAATTATGTTCAGCTCAATTCAACAGTGAAACATGCCCATAATATCACTTTAATTGTTAATTTGGAATTGTAATAATAAACCATATGTCACCTAATCAGTCAAGAAAGTAACAATACCTGAAAACACCATATCCTATTTCCCACCCCTAAAATTACAATAAACAGCTAATCTGTCAGTCATTCAGAGCTGATGAGGGTACTGATCATCGAGGGGTAGATAAGGCTATTACTGATAGGGGTTGCCTAGAAATAAGGCTGTAGTATGGAATACTTAAATAAATATTTTAATTTGTCATGCTTTACAATTTAATATTTAATTTATTAATGTAGAACTGTAACTCATGTTCAAATTTTAATAATGCTGGGCAATTTTATTAAATTATTAATTAAATACACATTTGATTCTGTAAAATTGTATTATGACTGATTATTATTGTAAAATTAATAATCTTTGCGTACAAAAATGTTTCAATACATGTAGGTATGATAATCATATATACTCGGTTTATATGATACTAAGCTATACGTATTTGTACTCACGTTAACATTATTGTTATACGTTTTTTACTTATAATTGTGTGCGCAATAAGTTTTTCATAGGTAACGGGATCTTCATTAATAGTTTTATGACAAATATTAAATTCTTAATAATTCATAGTTCTATCAGTCTTTATGTCCTATTCATTAAATTACAATATTAGTGTACATATTGTAAATCTTTGATAATGTGTGTAAATATTGAAATAAATATTAAAATAAAAGTATATAGATGTATGTCTACTTGTGTACATATTGTACAGCTTTGATACTGTATGTAAATATTGAAATAAATATTAAAATAAAAGTATATAGATGAATGTCTACTTGTGTACATGATAAAGCTTTGACAATGTGTGTTTCAAATATTTTAATAAAAATAATAGTTTAAAAAATATATTTTAAAAAGTACTTTTACTGTCTGTTATAATGTGCCGATAATGTAACCTGGTGTAAACACAATTTGTTAAAAAAAATGTGTTATTTTGTGAAAATATTGCAATAAAAAGTATTGAACTAAACTCTGAAAGTATTTCTCATTTGTGTTTATGCATAAATAACTCATTCAGAACCCATCAACACATCAATAGTTTCACTGCCGTGCGAGTTGAATTTTAGGTACGAGTTGACTTCCGTGCGAGTTGACCAAACAACGTGCGAGTTGACTACCGTGCGAGTTGACTAAGGTACGAGTTGACTGTAAACCTTGTATTGTGGAGTCGTCGTGGTTATTGTTGGTTGTGTGTAGCCTAAAAACAATGTTCATATTCGCGAACATGACTTTAGAGTTCGAAACATGATAATGGCTAGAGAATTGATCTATTTATGTTAACAGTCTTAATTATATTTTACATTAAACTGTAATTTGTTGATAAAAACATTGCAGAAAAAGCATCAATATTGCAAATATTCGATCATATTCGCTCGTTTCGTTCATATTCGCGAAAATGAGTCATATACGCATTATAGACGGACCCAAAATTTCGAGCAACAAACTTCAAAAACTGTTAAACGGGAATAAACAACACAATAATACAATTCCGAATGACAATAAGTATGTTTCCAATGTTATTGTCTTTCTGGATTGTATTTACCATCACTAAAATGGATAAAAGCAACGTTTGGATTATCAAAAGGTAAATGTAATATATTTTCGAGATAAGTCACTTTATTATTTATACAGTCTTTCAAAATTATGGAACGTTTTAAATTCATCTTTCCAGAAATAGCAATATGTGGGTCTAATCTCTTTCAAAAAGATATTTTTTTCAACGTAACGTACCGAGTTAAGAAAATTCAAAAATTATAAATTGATTTTGACACCTTAAAAAGAAAACATCAATTATTTAATAAAGTTTGGTGTCTTTTACTCTTTATACAATAGAATATATTGCAATGGGTATAAACTGTTTATTGAAGTCTGATCCCCCCTCCCTTCTCTGGTCAAACTCCCATTGGAGTTCTTTATAAATTGGAGTTAGACGGGGATCCCCCGTCAAACTCCCATTGGGGTTTAATTTAAATGGGAGTTTGCCGGGGTCCCCCGTGAAAACCCCGTTGGAGTTTAATGGATATGGGTGTTTCACGGGATCCCCCGTCAAAACCCCACGGGGGAAGAAAATCTACAAACACTTTATTTTCTTATTAAAGTACATATTTCTTACAATTATAACTTAAACATGTGTATTTGTAAACATTGAAACAGAAAACAAAGCATAATATTTAAATTACATTTTTTGTAAAATATAGGTAAAATTCCCCTGTCTGGAAAAATCTCCCGTTGGAAAATTGCAATTCTTAACGGGGGAGCCAAAACCCCGTTGGGATCCAACGGGGGATGGCAACTTTATCATCAAATAACTCTTCTTTCCAAAAACATTTTTACTCTTTTTTTTCAATTATATGTATGTACTCAATGCCCCCTACAAATATGCAAAATTTCATAACATTTGTTCAATAAATAAAAAAAGTTTGCAAATAATCTGGATTTGCAAACTTAATCTGGATACTGTTAGTTACAGTTTTTTACATTCTGTTTATTAAAACGCAAGCAGCCCCTATTTCATACACTGGACCATCGTGACAGCTAAATCAAGCTCCTGCATGTATACAGCCTGAATATATGCCACAAAATTATAAATAAACAACATTGGATTTTAAACACTGAGATTAAAACAACAGACCTGAAATCCTTGTATCCAATTGTTCATTTTTGTGTCCATCAATATTTGGGTCTTGATTGCCCTGAAAATAACACACATACCTGATTGTGCTTTTAAAGGGATCATTTACCAACGATTGTGAGGTGTGCAAACCTTTTCATTTTGCAAAATATCAATTAACATGATAAAAAGAGTAAAATTGTTTAAGTTGAAAAATGTTATACACAGTTAAAGTTTCATTTTGATCAAAAAATGGTTTTCACTAGTATATTAACAAATGGGTAGCATGAACTATAATTCTATTTTGGTTCAAAACTTGTCTACAAGTTTTTATTTTCCTTTATTGAGACCCGCCAAATTTCTGCCATTTCCCCTACACAATTTTTTCCCCTCTTACAGAGATTTTCCCCAAAACAATGATATCTAAAAAAAATTATAAAAAATCTTATATAAGTTTACCTGATTCAGTGTAGACAATATAAAAATATTGCATAATTAAATTATATGTTGCCTAAAATTTGTTTTAAAAACAGTAAAATATGTTAAATTGATTATTTAAGACTTTCCTTTTTTTCCCCAAAATCCGGAGTTTTGTGCAATGTATTCCCTTAAAAAAAGGCCAGGCCCTTTCCCCAAAATCGGATTTAACCAAGATGTGTTTGGGAAACACTATGCCCCAAGCATGCCAAATATGAAGTACATGTAGCTATGTATTTTATATTAAATGAGCGATTTTGACCCATATATTTGACCTTTGACATTGAAGGATGACCTTGACCTTTAAGGATGAGCTTGACCTTTCACCACTCAAAATGTGCAGCTCCAAACGTTATGGCAAATGTTTGACATGCTATGTTAAATTTGTAAAAGGTATAGGCATTTTTTAGTATATGACCTTGAAGGATGACCTTGACATGTCACCGATTAATACATTCAGCTGTATGAGTAACACATGCATGTAAAATATAAAGTATCTGTTTAAAGTGGTATTGACGTTTTGGCATATTTAAAAAGAAAATTGACATTTGTAAATGACCTTTGACCTTTCATGATGACCTTGACCTTAATATTCCACAAATTAAAATGTGCAGCTCCATATGCATTTGAGAAGTTGTTACAATGTTATAGTGTATAGTATATGAGCGATTTTGATCCATATATTTGACCCTTGACCTTGAAGGATGACCATGACCTTTCACCACTCAAAATGTGAAGTTCCATGAGATACACATGCATGCCAAATATGAAGTTTCTATGTTCAATATTGCAAAAGATATGGCAAATGTTAAAGTTAAGTGATTTTGACCCAACAAACACACAAACTAACAAACAAACCAACCGACAGGGCAAAAACAATATGTTCCCCACTATAGTGGTGGGGTACATAAAAAAAAAACGGGTCATCTGATAAGCCTGGAGGGCGGCATATTCATTAAATGTATATTTACATGTACAAACATGTCTGTAGTTGCTTTGTACCATTGAAATAATATTGTTTTTAATATTTTTGCATTTAAATGAACTTTATAATGACAACAAGTGCTTTGTGAGCTTACTGATTAATGAACACAATTTTATATTATGTTTTTTTAAATTGTTTGTATCTGTTTTTATATTGAATTTGCTCATTCCCATCTATAGTGTTTTATGATACTATCCGTTGTTTCCTTGTTTATATTTTTTAAGATAATCTATTTATCTGTCAATCTGGTTTGATAACACTGTTAAAAAGAGCACTTTGACAGAAAGTATTTTATTCCCCCCAAAGTTCAGACACAGAAAGCCAATAGACTATGGTACCGCAAATCAGAAACACGTCTTGAAGTCCGGTGCATGTTTTTCAAGGGGTAAAAATGATCCATCATCCAAGCTTTAGTGAAGGATGATGGGCATTATTTGAGTAAAGCCGGAGGCTGAGCATGTATACTTAGCATATCGGGATGACGATATCGAGTGATCCGCATTTTAAATAACGCGCTTAAAAACACCACGTGACTCACCTACATACCCGGATATTCAACCAGATTTTACCATTCTTTAAAACTGTTTTGTTGCTTTAAAATCGTACACAAGCACAAAGGGAAGGGAAAAAAGTTGATCAAACTTCAATCAACCGAAAAGCCATATATTAAATTATATTCTCAGAATACATAATATAATTTCATAAAGAAGGGTGGGAGTATACATGCTCAGCCTCCGGCTTTACTCAAATAATGCCCATCATCCTTCACTAAAGCTTGGATGATGGATCATTATTTTCCGTAAAGCCTCCGGCTTTCACATGTATACTTAGCATCTTTAAATCTAGCAACAAAACTGAACACAAACAATAACAACGGTGAGTATCTTTTACTCAAGACTTCCATCATAACTATCATTATCAATCATTTATGGATGTAACACTACAGACATTTTCACAGGAGATTCAACCCTGTTAAAACAAATCAACACAACATTTTGGATATGCAATCTTCATCAACACATTTCATTACTAGTTTAAAATAATAATTATTAACTACCTAACACAGCGTCATTAATTGACACTGATTTATCTACTCTAGTTATAAAAATTCTTATCAAATTTCCAGTCTGGAGTTTTGAAAAATGCCCACGAAGGATCATCCTTTATTATATGCTGCAGAAGTAGCTGCAGATGTAAACACACAAGCCTTAAAAATTATAATGTCTATACCAGAAGTTGTAAGACTTTCCTTAGCCATCTATCCGCAGTACAAGTGGTAACTGTCTCATAGGTTACATAAAACACTAACAAAAAATATACATTTCTAAAGGCTTTCTAAAGGCTTCAGTACATTTTACATAAAACAACACGGTATGCATAACATACAATTTCTCATAATGAAATTTTCTAAAACTAACAGATAATTATTATGCTTATTAGTGATTATGAGATGATTAGGAAACACAAAACACACATTATTATTACTTGTCTTCATATAGCCTAAGTGTGTTAAGTAACACTAAAGTCTAAGCCCTGGGACGCAGGATAATGCTATTAAAGCAGACACCTAAAGTGTCATCATTTTCATAGTCAGTTTATTTAATGGATACAAAGACCATAAAATTTGAGAACAGTACTCACACTCATGTGAATATATATATCTAGGAAGAACTGGCCAAATATTAAATATTCCTACATAAATTTAGTTATAAAAAATATATTGGAACACCAAATGTAACCATTGTAATAGCATTGCATAATGAGTATTTAACACTAAATAGGATTTCTAATCCTCATGGAGGTCATACACCACTACACCTTCAGTCATTTGAAAGGGACTGTAAAGCCATTGAACCACACCATAAATACCACTTTTTCCAGGTCAAACGATATTGATTCCTTGTCCATGGTATATAGGCTGACAGGGCAATTTCTGCAGTTCTTTGTGAAACTCCCCAACTCGACAATGATTGCCGGATATAGTCACCACGACCATCTTCAATGAATGAATGAGAGGATGCACCATGCTGCTGTGCGGATGAAACAATAGGTCCAGATGTCTCAGTAACCTGACTGGCAAAGAAATTATATTAGACAATACCAATGGATACCATGATTATATTAGACAATACCAATTGATACCGTGATCAACTTTTCCAAACAGGACAAACTAAAAATGACTGTTATACTTCATCAGAAATAATCATATTGCATATTTTGCCAATCAGATTAAATGGTTGAAAATATAAGGCTACATACCACTACAAGACATATAAAATACATCAACACCATAAGACCCTAGTTCTGGGAACCATTAAACAAATGTATCTATGTATTAAGCCTAGACGCAAAAAGGTCTGTATCTGACTAAAACAGGTGTCTTCAACTTTTAGAAAAAATATCAGATTTAATATCCACTATGTGGAGTTTGAAAACTTTTTAGAATAAAAATCTGCTTAAATATTAGTATTTCCTGGAATATGAATTGCTGAAATAAAAAATATTTGTGTATATTAAAACACCAAATCCAAATGCCTTATACCAAGCAATCCATAGGACCTTAATTCATTGCTCCCATATCTGTAATATAAGACACAGAAGTAACATTAACACTTTGTATCTTAATGTGAATATCACAGTGACAAGAAAATGAGGATTGCAAAGAATAAAAGATGGAAATAGCTCCAAATAATTAATAGAATGTTACATACACTATTCTTAACTCCATCTACCATATGCATATTGTTCACTATATCTGCAACATAACAAACCCATCCTTCCATAGAGGCATCAGTTGCTAAGTGAAACAAAATATCCTTTTGCCTTATAGTCTTTCCATTTCCAGAGACCACAATAGTTATCCACAGTTTTAACTCCTCCTTACTTCCATTACTCAAATATGTACCTTTATCAAAGTCATTAATATCCCCATGACCTCTAAACTTATCGCGCTCTTAGCTTCTATAATACAAAGGCGCCTCTAGAATAGCAAAAAATGCATTAACTACATGGTATCTGCCTGTGAAGGAAACAATTTCTCGTACTCTCACATGCCTTGTATGCAATACAGTTTCATAATCAGTCACAATCTTCTGTGCTATGCCCTCTGTTAAAACACCATAAACCAGACGGTATCAATGACAAAACCAAAATGACTACTAATCACTATTATCTGCGAAGGCTGTAATACAGATATTTAATTATTTATAATTAATCCTAAAAATTTCAATATGTCTAGAATCCGGTTTGAATTTTATAAACAGGTCTCTTTAATTTGATGCATATTAATTGAAACATCTAGAGTATAATATAAACACATGATTTCCATAAATCTAAACCAAGCATGTATTGGCTGTAAATTTATGTTAACAATTTTGGAGCTGGCGCTAAATTAGGCGTCAGGCAAACAAACTTATAGAGTTCCATTCAATCCGAAAATAAATTCTTTGATCATGTTCACTCCAAGGTACTTAAAGTATATGTATCCTGCAGATCTATACTCTAAAATAATCATTCTTCTGAATGAGATCCAAAAACATTTATAACATTTCTTATTTACAGTGCTCATAAACAATTAATTCATTAGATATTTCAAATTAATTACTGGTCTATAATTCTCATTTGCTTTAGGCACTATGAAAATATTAGAAATAAACTGATTGTTTTCATCACTTGACTGTACAATCGCTCCTTTTTTAAGTAAAAGATTTACTTCCTCATTAACAAATAATATTTGATCAAAACTAAATGGAATTTCATTTGAAATAATGTTTAGCCAGGAATAGTCAGAAAAATCCAGGAGTCTAGTAAAAATTTCTCCCATTTTTGCACGTGATACTTAAATTTTCCCTCAGTGCATACCAATAGTTTATTGACTGGTCAGCCATAGTAACAGTAGCATTGGGAATAGTCTACTTATCTAAAGGCACCGCATGATCGAGTTGCCCCTATGTATGAACCCCTTTGAGGGTATGGTGAACCTAATGGCATTAGGAGGTTCAAAACTTCCAATGAAAGTTGCAGGATGAAAAAACTTCTACCCAGAGAGCGTCTTAAGGGTCTTGCATAGAACGCTCGCATTCTCATATCATTCACAAAGCAAAACAATTGTCACAGTTAAGAATTTCTTTGCTAATATTATCACCAAACTGCATTGATGAAACTGGTGTATTAACATTACACAGATTTGAATACTTTTTGTTTACATTTGGTCTTATCATATACCTGCGCCTAAGAGATAGATTATATAGTACATTATGGTCATATAAGAGACTAAATTAATAACCTCAGGACTATTAGCAATCTGTGTCCTTACCATATTGGCCAACTTAATAATAGGCACAATCCCTGTTGCCACGGCGCTAAATTCTAAATCTCCACCATGTCCTGATTTTGTGACCTTGCCCTTTTTCCTAGGACTTTCCAAATTTCATTGTTAATCAAAGGTGCACCCAGATACAAACAATTATCTGGTAATTTATATTTTAAAAAACAATTGAATCAGTGTCACACTGAACAGAACAAACGGTGTTAATCAAATTAGCCAAATATTGGGGAATGGCAACTTCCTTTTCAAGTGCCCTTAAAATTTGGCAAATCCCCAAAAACCTCTGAGGAGGGATCATTGTCAAAACCATCAAACACGTCTGCTGAGAACTCAGCCCAGTATTCTTTTTATTATAATTATATTATTTTACTATAAGTGAACATTATTGTCACTATCATAATGGTCCATTTTCAAATGGACGTTTGGTCAATTGTATAAATTATGCCCATAATAGTGGGTAATGTCATCATTTTCCGTGACTACGTCATCGGAATTTACTCCAAAAGCAATTTCAAATTGTCAATTTCTTGCTTGGACAATTTAGAAAAAGAAAACACATTGGAATTCATTATTGGATTGATGCACGTGCTCATAGAAGCTGACGACATATTTCTGTCAGTCTTTTAACTTACTTTTTGAATAAATTACACATATATATAAGCAACCTTTTAGCAAACAACTGCCTTGCCTTTCGTTTTATTAATAACTATAAACTATAATGTCCTTCTGAGAACAAATGACAATAAAAAATCATCACATCCAAAATCCGAAATTTCGGACAGTGTTTTCCGATGCACGTGCTCATAGAAGCTGACGACATATTTCTGTCAGTCTTTTAACTTACTTTTTGAATAAATTACACATGTATTATAAGAAACCTTTGAGCAAACAACTGCCTTGCCTTTCATTTTATTAATTACTACATACTTTAATGTCCTTCTGGGAACAAATGGCAATAAAAAATAATCACATCCGAAATCCGAAATTTCGGACAGTGTTTTCCGCGAGCAAAGCTCGTCAGATATTTTTGCTCTAATTATTGCCAAACAAATTAAATACTAGGACTACGTCCTTAGTAAGGCAGTATTAAACAATAAAAACGATAGATACAATCAATTTCAACAGGAATTTACCTACCTGTCCAGAGAACGAACCACTCGACAGAACGCCAAATCGAAGAATGGTAAAATCTGGTTGAATATCCGGGTATGTAGGTGAGTCACGTGGTGTTTTTAAGCGCGTTATTTAAAATGCGGATCACTCGATATCGTCATCCCGATATGCTAAGTATACATGTGAAAGCCGGAGGCTTTACGGAAAATAATGCTCAGATGTTGGCCCGTAAAATAGATAAGGGGCAGTATTAATACTATTTGAACATTTTTAAGATATTTAATTTAACCAAGGCTGCAATATCTGTTGGTAAAGCACTGGGCTACAAATCGATGATATTAGGTTTGATTCCAGACCAGCTGATCATAAAATTACTTATAGTCACTTATAAAGTTATTAAAGAAAATTTCTTAAAAAAATGCCAGTTTAAGCCTGTTATATGGCTTAGATTTCTTGATGACATTTTCATGATTTGGAACCATTAGAAAAAAACATAAATTTTCAGAGAAATTAATAGTTTTCATCAGCAATTAAATTTTCATACAATTTTTCTAAGGAAAGTGCTGTTTTTTAGATGTTAATATTTCTAAGGATGAAAATGGTTGCATTCAAACATCAGATCATGAAAAGAATACTAATTGTCATCAAAATATTGAATATTCTTTATGCCATCCTATGTCTTGTAAAGCGAATATTCTATTTTCACAGGCTTAACGGTATAGAAGGATCACTTCTAATAATGATACCTATACAAAAGAACTGACTCATCTCAATGATATTTTTCTTGCAGGTAATTATCCAAAAGAGGGAATAGACAAAGCGCTAAAAAAGCGTCAATGCTATCTATGAAAGATGCACTAGAAGTTAGTGTTAAAAAGTCAGCCAATATGAAAATTATCCCATTTGTATGTTTTTACAACCCTTCACTGCCCAACATTGGGAAAATTCTTAACAATTACTGGAATTTGCTTAAGTTATCTCTTAATGAGAGTGTGAAACAAGTATATAGTCATAAGCCATTAGTGGCGTTCAAAAGACCCAGAAACTTACAGGATATCTTAGTACATACAAATCTTAATAATAATAAAAATAGAAAAATCCATTCAGTAATGAAGTGCAACAGAAAACGATGCACACATTGTAATTATATTACAGAAACAAATGGTTTTACCAGCTCTACATTGGGTTAACAATTTACTATTAAGAATAATTTAAATTGTGCATCATGAAGTGTTACTTGATAACATGTAAAAAATGTCTCAAACAATATGTTGGTCAAACTAATCAAAAATGTAGTCAAAGAATGAATAGCCATAAATTTGACATTGGACATTTTCCCGACAGTTTAACAAATGTCTCAGAACATTTTAATTCTGCTGGACAAAGCATTGATGATTTTTCTTTTGTTCCTATTGAAGAAATACAAAATAACTGGAAACGCCTATGAAAAGAATGTTCTTGGATGCATTACCTAGGTACTAAAACTCCCCTAGGTATGAATTCTAAAGTTCTCTTCTAATTTTCTAGTTTTTAAGGTAGTTTTTACTGGTTCATTCAACATTTTCGCGTTCAAACTGCATTTTTCCAGTAATTTTGTATCATAATTGATCCTACTTTAATAATCTAGTTAATTAGATAACATATACATATATGAACTATATGCTTTTTATATTGATGTTATATATTATTTTGGTTATATGTTAATTTTAATGCTAAATAGTATGTAACACTTTGACGTTGTTGCAATTGACTTCATGGGAATGTGACTTCATTTCCTTTATTATAACAAAATGTTTACTCCTGATGAAGGTCTAAATTGACCGAAACGTTGAGTGAATAGATATTTTAAAAAACAAAGAAGTTGTTTCTCTGTTTTATATAATTATTTATAAAGTCATTAAATTTCATAATCTCTGAATAAAGAAGGAAATTTCTAAGATAATGACACAAACATAGGCACTAAGTATTGGTAAACCAGCTCAGCTAGGAAATAAGTGTGAGTAGCTTGTTGACTACCTAGATATAACTGAAATAATGTCAGGTACAATAAAAGAGGAATGAACTTATTTTTTCTTCTAATGTCAAGAATTTTCCATAAACATGCTCATCTTCCACTAACCTTGATCTCAAGATCATCTTGTAGTTCTGCTGTCAATATTTCGGGTAGGCTATCATCTAATGACGCAGGTTTTGACACAGTAGATATGGTAACATTGCTGCTATGTGAAGTGTGAAGAACAGAATTCCCTTCCATGTCATTGGGTTTACCAACATCATGTTTGTCAGATGAACAATATTCGGAATAAGGAGAGGGTGCATCAGTAACAACAACTTCACCCACGTCAGTGATATCAACTTCATCCACGTGTTCAATCATAATTTCAACAGAGGCTTCATCAACAACTTTATCATTCACATCAGCCACTTCATAATTGCTAACAGAAACTTCTGACTGGCCAGATGGACCAACATGTTGACAGTGTTCTGCTTCACTTAGCTCAGGGACAACAACAGATTCACACCTTGCCGACCCGTCACAAGTGATTGATTTACCAGGCTTTGTTGATCTTACACACTGAACATCATCCCCAACATCACCCTGAACACTTTCATCATTTAAAATAACTTCATATGTATCATTGTTATCACCCGTACCAACACACTGATCCACTTCAAGAGTATCAAGTTCAAAAATCTCTGTGTCTACCAGTCTTGTACTGTTATCAATCTGTTCATCCATCACTTCTAGTGCATAATCTTCATTTCTTAAGCTTATGCTTCTTTGATTTTTTAAAGCCTCCACATATATCTTCATGTTGTTATTTTCTTTTTCATCACTGGAAATAGCATTTCCGTTCAGTCCTATAGCATGTTCGCCTTCCAAGCTTACTTCGTCCTCAACAGTGGTTATTTTTTGGCAAATAACTCCCTCAAAACAGTCAATATGTTCTGTTTCATGAATTGAACTAAAGGCATGCTCTTTTAAAGGCTCAACAATGCACTTGTTTTCTTCCTTGCATTTCATTTCACCATCCTTATTCCCCACCATGTCATTACGATGAGCAGATGTTTTATCAACATCTGCAATGAGGCCAACTTCCTCTGTTGACTTGTCAATGTGCTCATCTATAGAATTGTTGTTCCCTTCAAATTTCTCAAGACTTACTTGCAATAAATCTTTATTTTTGTTACACTGTGTTGTGACCAAAGCTACGCCACTCATTGTGTCCTTGGCACTGGAATTGAAAAGAATCACATCGTTAATTTTGTTTTTCTTCCCCTAGCTGTTCCTGTAAAATGGCCCATTTCAAATTTTTGTTTTCCAATTGTCAGGATCAAAATATTTCAATATTGGAATTGTATAATTATGTTTTTATTCTTGACAAGGCCTGCATGTTTTTTGTATATAAAATGTCATTATATTTTTTTAAGGCATAATAATAACGGAATAATGGAGTTTTACTTGTTTTATTTGTATAATCTGTCAAGTATTCATTTTATTGTTGCTTAACACAAAGAATAGATCTAGTTTTATCAATGCTCAGTTAAAAGTTTATTTTTATAATCACAAAAAGATAATATCAATGAACAGGTATCAGGCGCAAAACAAACAAGGGCTGTTTGTAAAACATGCATGCCCCCATATGGGCTCTCAGTTGTAGTGACAGCCATTTTGTAAATATGTTTTTTGTCACTGTGACCTTTACCTTTGACCTAGTGACCTGAAAATCAATAGGGGTCATCTGTGAGTCATGATCAATGTACGTATCAAGTTTCATGATCCTAGGCATAAGTGTTCTTGAGTTATCATCCGGAAACCATTAAACTATTTCGGGTCACCGTGACCTTGATCTTTGACAGAGTGACCTGAAAATCAATAGGAGTCATCTGCGAGTCATGAAAAATCTACCAATCAAGTTTCATGACCCTAGGCATAAGCATTCTTGATTTATGATCCAGAAACCATTTTACTATTTCGGGTCACCGTGACCTTGACCTTTGACCTAGTGACCTGAAATCAATAGGGGTCATTTGCCAGTACTGATCAAACTACCTATCAAGTTTCATGATCCTAGGCATAAGCGTTCTTGAGTTAACATACGGAAACCATTTTACTATTTCGGGTCACCGTGACCTTGACCTTTGACCTTGTGACCTGAAAATCAATAGGGGTCATCTGCGAGTCATGATGAATGAACCTATGAAGTTTCATGATCCTAGGCATAAGCGTTCTTGAGTTATCATCCGGAAAACATTTTACTATTTCGGGTCACCGTGAGCTTGACCTTTGACCTAGTGACCTGAAAATCAAAAGGGGTAATCTGCGAGTCATGATCAATGTACCTATCAAGTTTCATGATCCTAGGCAAAAGCGTTCTTGAGTTATCATCCGGAAACCATTTAACTATTTCGGGTCACCATGACCTTGACCTTTGACCTGAAAATCAATAAGGGTCATTTGCGAGTCATGGTCAATCTACCTATCAAGTTTCATGATCCTAGCCATAAATGTTCTTGAGTTATCATCCGGAAACCATTTTACTATTTTGGGTCACTGTGACCTTGACCTTCGACCTAGTGACCTGAAAATCAATATCAGTCATGATCAATCTACCTATCAAGTTTCATGATCCTAGGCCCAAGCGTTCTTGAGTTATCATCCGGAAACCATCTGGTGGACGGATAGACAGACCGACCGACAGACCGACATGTGCAAAACAATATACCCCCTCTTCTTCGAAGGGGGGCATAATTAGTATCAGTAGTAAAGAAGATTCTTCAATGAGTTAAAAGAACATGACATTATAACGTGAGTTAAAAGAACATGACGACATTATGACGTGCAGTACTGCTATTTGCATGCACACTATCAGGGAATAATCTAGAATTTACTATCTATGGGTCCCTGAACTCGCAGATTTTAGACCAATGAGTCCCAGGCCAAAATTAATGAGTCCACTTTGAAAACGAATGGGTCCAAAATTTTGAAAGATACCAAGTAGTGAAGAAAATATGTCTAAATCACACTAGCTCAATAACTATACTTGCATTAAATTTGTAATAATCTCAAAAACTTGTTGAAACAAAAAAACAAAACAAATTCAGAGTTATCACTATCTTGTTTGTCTTAGCAATAGGCTATAACATTATCTGTTACATGAATGTAACCTGTTATAACATTTCAACTTGATTCAAATCGATGATAATATTATTGTTATTATCCGAATTGCGAGCATGATAATATTATTGTTTACGTCCGAATTGCGAGCCATTGACCTACCATTATTAAAGTTTAGATTTGTTTGTTTTGGATTAAGCTTCAACACCTTATTTCGGAGGCATTTTTTCTGTATTATTTATGACTAAGTTACACAAAGTTAAAGCAGGTTTTCATCCGGGGACTCGATAAAATATCATAACACATTCTATTTAAAAGGTCCATTCTAATTGGTACGTATTATACAGCAGCGGCTCGACTAGAGCCAATCAAAAGACTTGCTGGAGTCTTCAGGCCACATTCGGTTAAACTCTGCGTTCATTGCTACACTTTTGACTCATACACAAGAAAGTTCGTACTTATTGTAATTCGCGTATGCTTTAACGGATACAGTTCAGCAATGCGTCCGAGTGGACGCACATATTTCAAAACGATGCGTCTATTTCGATATTTGTGCGTCATAGACGCGGAACGCACATGTAGATTATTCCCTGCACTATGGGGAGAGGTACTGTGGATAGAGGTACAAAGGAGAGAGGAACTGTTGAGAGGTACTGTTGAGAAAGCTACTGTGGAGAGAGGTACTAGGGAGAGTGGTACTAGGGAGAGAGGTAATGCAAAGAGAGATATTGTTATGCCGCTGATTTAGTGTTTGAGACGCAGTTCCTCGTTGATTGGGGAAGACACACAAAGGCAACTCACAAAGTGTTTATTTTCACAAAGTATTTTAACCGCAATGATAACAAAAGTCCATAACACAGTTCTGACACACAGTTTTAATTATTAAGTTAAATAAATGTTTTATTAGAATGTTTTCCTATAATTTTTAATGAAGTATATCACACAGAAAATCACAAAGTCAATTGTCACACAGTAAGGCTAAAGTCTATATATTTTTCATGTTCAATATTCTTCAGTTTTATATCAAATTTCTAAACAGTTGTCTAGACCATAGTGAATGGCTTTATATTTATTTATCAATCAAGAATATCAATTTAAGAATATTAAGTTGTAATTAGCTTAGGATGCTTGGGTATTATGGGATAACATTATGTAAAATAAGCTGTCATTGTTTGCTTAAAGCTAATGGCTTGAAATTATGATGACTGGGTATTATTAACAATATCATGTACAATTGGCCGCATTAATCTTAAATAACAGCACTGCAAATGTAACTATTTTACTTTTAAATTGAAACTAAATTATATGTAAACTTAGCAGTTAAAAATATGTTGTATTAACATATAACTTTAAACTAAAACTAAATAACACTTAAATATTATAACTAAATAATATTTAACTTTAATAAAATTATTGATCAATCATTATGTAATTTGGGGTGCATAACACTATTTAACTTTAATAAAATTATTGATCAATCATTATGTAATTTGGGGTGCATAACACTATTGTTGAGACAGGAACTGTTGAGAGATTAACTGTTGATAGAGGAACTGTTGATAGAGAAACTGTGGAGAGAGGTTCTGTGAAGAAAAGAACTGTGGAGAGAGGAACTGTTGAGAGAGAAACTATGTAGAGAGGTACTTTGGAGAGGTACTATGGAGAGAGTAACTGCAGAAAGAAGTACTGTTGAGAGAGGTACTATGGAGAGAGGTAACGTGGAGAGGGGTCCTGTGGGAGAGACTCAGAGAGGTACTGTGGAAAGAGGAACTATAGAGAGAGGTAACATGGCACGGGCAGAGGCCGACGCATATCCCCACGCCGCATGTTTGACCAAGGGGGCACCCCAGGGTTGGTAATGGGGCCATGCATAGTTGAGATTGACCGTATTTTCATAAGAGATGTTCAGTACCAATTGGAAGTGAATCAGTGTAGAAATGAAGAAGTTAATGTAAAATAACAAATAACAAGAGATGTGTTTGTCATAAACACAATGCCCTCTCCCGATTTATAAAAAAAAATCATTTGGCAGGTTCATTACTTACCTCACTTTAAAGCTTATTACTTCCCTTGGATTAGTTTTTTTTACCTTTGAGTTTGCCAGAAACACAATGCCCCCTCCTGCGCCGCTTTTATTTTTTATATCATTTGGCAGGTTCATTACTTACCTCCCTTTAAAGCTTTTTATTCTCTTGGTGTTTTTGTTTACCTTTGAACTTGAAGTATGACCTTGACCTTTCACCACTCAAAATGTGCAGCTCAATGAGATACACATGCATGCCAAATATCAAGTTGTTATCTTCAATATTGCAAATGTTATGGCCAATACACCATACTGGGTGCATAACAATTTGTGAAAATCTCTGACCCGGCCCCACCCCAACCCCCATAACTTTTGACACAGGGGTCAGATCAAAATTCCAAATAGTACAGGGTCGCACATAATTATGCTCATAGCTACCATGTGTGTAAGTTTCAAGGTTCTAGTACATATAGTGTAGGAGGAGATAGTGGCCAGGACGGAAGGACAGACGGACTGACAGACGGCAGAGATAACCACAATATCCTAATGCTTTTAAAAAAGCATGGGGATAACAAGTGATGTGTTTGTCAGAAACACAATGCTCACTAATGCGCTGCCTTTTATTTATTTATTTATTTTTATCATTTGGCAGGTACATATAATTATCTCCTTTTGAAGCTTATTACTTCCCTTGGATTTGTGTTTATCCATGAAGGATGGCCCTGACCTTTCACCCCTAAAAATGTGCAGCTCTATTAGATACACATACATGGCACATGTCAAGTTGCTATCTTCAATATTGCAAAAGTGATGACCAAGGTTAAAGTTTTGAGACAGACACACAAACACACACACACATACAATGACAGACAGACAGGCCAAAAACAATATACCCCCGGCCCGATCATTCGATCCAGGGGCATAAAAACACTAATTTTCAATTTTGTGCCATGATTTTTCCCAATCCAAAGGCACCCGGCCCAATTCCACAAATGGTGAAATAAAACACTGGGAAAGAGGCAAAAGGTACTGTGGAGATAGGTACTGTAGATAGAGGTAACAGTGGAGAGGTACTGTGGAGAATTTTGGTACTGGGAAAAGAGGTACTCTTGCGATATGTACTATGGGTGTAGAGAGGTATCATTGATGAAGAGAGGTACTATGGATAGAGGTACTGTGGTGTTTTAATATCCTCATTTTTTTAAAGCATGTGGGCATGTATCAAAAAAACATTGGATGGCAGAGAATACATTTTTATTTATACATTTATTTTAATTTGATGGTAACTAGGACACATTAAGTATAAAGTAATTTGATTATTCCTATTATAACTAGAGAATAAATAGAAGTATAATTTAAATAAATTCTGCTTTAAAAGAGAGATTATGCATTGTTTACCATGATTCTATATTTAGGGGAAATACAGACATTATGCCCCTTATATCCACTAGTTATATTCATTTAACACTCATAGAATAAGATTTAAATAACAAAATCTTTCTCATTGCTAAAAAATCAGCTAAGCATTTACAAAAACATCATGCTCATATACAATAATAACTGTTGTGATTTGAACAGAACTACCATTACTTTCATTCAAATACTACATTGTAGAAAAACTGATTACTTTCTTGCTTCTACTTGGTCATTGTTTTAGTCTTCTAAAATGTGTAATCTATTGTTTCAATTTCAAATATAAATTACCGGTAATCATTTCCAGTAGAAGTTGACCTCTGTTCCATCAATTATATAATAATTGTCAAAGTTGCATGTATTTCTATAAATTTATATTCCATTACACACTTTTTATCCAGATGTTTATGAATTATGAATTAAACAGGGTATATAAAAGGAAAATAAAGTTTTTTTTATTTTCAAAATAGGTATTAATAAAATGGTTATTAATGACATAGGCCTTATTACTTTAAACGCTAAATCAAATATTTGTTTTTTATAAACATAAAAAAGTGTCCCTTTCAAGAACAGAAAATTAGTAGTAAAAGTACAATCTCTATACACATGCTCACTGTCACTGCCAACATCAATATTATTGTTCTAAAGTTTAATAGTTTTTTTAGCTTTAGAGTTTGAATCAAACTGGATGCAAACATATTTTTGCATGGAATATTACATCAAAATATAATATTTACTAGATTTATATATATATGCTTAAAATAAGAGAACATGGATTGTTTTGCTATATATCTATATCTATATCTCTCTCTATATATATATATATAAATATATATATATATATAAATATATATATATATATAAATATATATATATATATATATATATATAAATATATATATATATATATATATATATATATATATATATATATATATATATATATATATATATATATATATATATATATACTGACATTCCCTGTATAGCGGGGTGTCGATACAAGACCTAGTTATGTGGCGACGATATAAAACCTTGTTGCAGGGTGTTTGTATATATGCTATATAAAGACTAACAACTTCAGGACTAAATTCAAATAATTATTATATTTGTGAACAAATTACTTTTGCTACATTTAAGTTCCGTACGATATTTTTGATTGAATCAAATAAGTAATATTGCTAAAATATTAACTACTTTCTGGTTGCTGGAATATAATAATATAATAAAATTAAATTATCTCACACTGTTAACATGTTAATTTATCATCGAAAAGTTAAATTAAATAAGCAAACTTGTGATAATGATGATGATTATGATAATAATAATAATAATATTATTATTATTATTATTATTATTATCGAGTCCCGTAATTTTGAATTTACCCTAAATCCTATAATTATTTTCGTTTTTTAATAATAATAATAATAACAATAAATATTATAATAATAAAATAATAATAATAATAATTATTAGTATTATTATAATTATAATAAATATTATTATCATTATAATTATTTTATAATAATAAAAATAATAATAATTATTATTATTATTATTATTATTCTTATTACTAGTACAACTACTACTACTATTAATATAAACATAATCATTAGAGTAAATTCAAAACTACTGAACTCCATAATCATATTATTAATGATGACATTTATATTACATGTTAACATTTTTCACTATAAATATTTTGCGTACTTTAAAATGGATTTTCTTTGATATAAAAAAATGGATACTAGAACATTTGTATGGTATGCCATTTTTAAGGTATAGAAGACGGAATTTTTTAATGTTTTTATACCCTTCCGTAAAAAACTACAACATATAATTATTATATTTAACATCTTCCATTTTTGTTCTGACGTAATTCAACGGAAGTTTATTTTCAGAGGTATACTACTTTCCGTAAAAGTGTAATTTGTAAATAGAGTTCCTCGCTGGAGGGCGTACATATTACCATGGTGGTCTGTGGATTTCTTTTAAAATAAGTTATAGTTTCCTTGCAGAAATGAAAACTATGACGAGACCAGATAAGTCTTGCGCTTGACCAGATACTTCGTTCTAGGTTATAGGTCATGATAAATATTAAAGTTAAAAGACCAATTAGACACACAGTATCCCTAACGGAGTCGTATTTTCCAATGCCCTGATCACATGGAATACAATGTATATCAGACACCACTTATAGAAAACGTGTCTGGATAATGACTTTCGCATACTATTGAAAAATATCAGAACAAAAATTACCAAGTTACTTTGATAAAATGAATTGAACATTAATATGTTTAATGTGGTGAACAAAGTGCCAGATTCGGCATCATTCATCTATAAATATAATACAAAATAAATTGCATTTAACAATGTGATATAAGGTTTGGGTAAGTTTTTAATTTATTTCTTTTTTTATAAATCGGTGTTTTGTGCTTATTTGTGATTTTACTTGGATTTAATTATAATTATTGTCATGTTATTATCTTAACGCAGATTACGAGTATGAAGATACAGTAACTTATCAAAAATTCATTGCATTTTAATTCACTACCGATTGTTTATGATATCATGCGTATAGAAAATGCTAGATATATATACGCTTATTTAGCTTCACGTAGAGAACATAAAGCAGAAGCATTGTCGCGTTGAGTTTTCGTGCCGAGAAAGTAAACTTATATGTGCTGACATTTACCCGATATTGTATTTATCCCGCCATTGACTCTTTTTTTTATTTTCGAAAGTAAACGCGAATATAGTTTACGAACAGAGGTGAATATACAGTACGGTGTTCTAACTTGATAATTCGAGTATGCTGATGAAATGCAATATGTGTTTTAGGTTTCTGAGATATACATATAGCTAATAGATAAAGAATAAAAACTTTTGACATTGAAAGTTTATATCATCATTGATTAAATTCTTCTCCACTAATTGGAGATCCTCAACTCGATAAACGATGGGTGCATGTAAATATATATTATACAAGTATAGTAATATTGAATCAAAACAAAACAGAAGTACAGTAGACTTGTATTGTTCACTTTTCATTGACTAACAGTAATTCCGATGTTTACAAAAATCGGGTTCAATGTTCCTTAACAAAACAAATGTAACTACAAAAAATGTTATAAATTAGGACCGCATTGTGGTTTTGAATGCATTCAATATTCACAAGTTTCTTTACATGTATAAATTTAACTTGTCGGTATATCATCTATACAAAATACTCACCTATCTTAACACACAATTCGGAAAACAACGAAAAATAAAACAAATGATGTAAAATAAAACACTCAACCATATTTAATAATAAACAAAACACATTTACTAGTATTATGGTCACGAAAAACAAAATAATAAGGTGAACAGTTTAATTTAATTTGCAAATTACAATGTGAGTAAATATGAGAGTAATATGCAATTAAGTGCAACAAACGCTTTTGGGAACTTGAAAGAAAAAGAAGTTTTTTAACTGAATCATTTTCACTGACTTAGTCATACGAATTTCCATGGCGACCGCAGCGATTGCCAGACTGAGCAGGTTGTGGACAAGCATTTCCATCAGCTTCCCCACCACGTACAGGCACTTCAAGTCCATCGTAGCTTCAATCCTTCTCCATGGCTGCGAGACATGGACGCTTCGAGCGGACACAGAACGCAGGGTACAGGCATTTGAACAAAAATGTCTCTGAAGACTGCTCCGCATTTCCTATACGTAGCACAAGACCAACGAATACGCCGGAACATGACTGCATCACTTGTTGGTCCACAAGAATCCCTACTGGCGACCGTCTAACGACGAAAGCTGGCTTGGCTTGGACACGTTAACAGACACAAGTCTCTGTGCAAGACTGTTTTCCAGGACACGCTAGAGGGAGGTCAATGTCGAGGCCGTCAGAAAAAAAAGAATTGATAATGTAAAAGAGTGGACATCCTTTCCCATAAAAGGATGAATGACTCTCAGCAGCACACAACAGACCTGACGCGAGGAGGATTTTTGTACCGTCGTCCCTCATTTCCCCCGGGATTGATAATGATGATGATGCTGATGATGAATATTGGTGATGCTGCTGCTGCTGATGATGATGATGACATGACGATGATCATGATCATGACGATGTTGATCATGATGATGAAGATGATGATGATGATGATGACGATGGTGATGATGATGATGACTTACCTGATCTTAGTACACTTGGATACACTAATATAATTTCTTTTATAATGCATAGAATTTGCGTTCTCTTATAATACACAGAATTTGCGCATGTATAATGTAAAGTATAACACAATCCAAGATTATTTTATTTTCCCGACGCGGTTTTATTTCTAAAAATATTTTTTTGACGCAATATAATTGCTTAACACTTCTTTCTGTAACTGTAAATTATTAAAATTATAATAAATATGAATTAGAGTTAATACAAACTTACTAAACCCAATAATGATACTATTGAAGATGACACTTATATATATTAAATCTGTTAATTTTAATGTTAATACTTGTATTGTATACAATGTTTAAAGTATCGAAAACGATACAACTTCATATAGCAAGTTATTTGCCTAAAAATGTAGATGCGTGTCTATTATTTTCAAAAATATTTTAATGGGGTCAGAGGTAACCAAACATGAAAGCAGGTTTCAACTCTATTGCTTTGTAACATATTTTTGGGACAAGTCGTTATTTAATCCTAAGCATCACCTGCTATATACTACACATATATAGGTAAGCTCAATTGCACGAAAATATAATAAACTTCAATTACATATTATATACAAATAAAGTTGTTACACATGGTGATCCTTCGCAACATTAAATATCAACATTACCTTGCGTATAATGAATATAAATGATGAAATATGACGGAAAACACTCAGGATATATCGATCAGCGTTAAGTTTAGTGCATAACACGTCATTTCGTAAATACCAGTATACTGGTCTAATTCTTTTCAAAATATGTTAACTATATTTGCGTGGAAGGATGATTTAAAAACTATTACTTTATCTCGATGCATCAAAAGCTTTTGGCTTATCGACAGACAATTGTTGGAAATGGTCCTTGATGAATTAAGAGATCTTAAGATGGCTCCTTGAAACCCGTAAGGATCAAGCCCGGGACCACATGATTGCTAGACAGACACCATTACCATTACGCTACAGCGAACTTAGACCGTTCTTAGATATATAGTTGGAGCTACGCTGTCCTCATGTGGCATAAGACCCATTTTCGCGGGTCATATATTGTGTCATAGCTGTTGCTCATGATACATTAAGTAACAAGAGGGCCATGATGGCCCTGTATCGCTCCACTGTTTTTATGCGAAAAAAACGTGCAATGTAATGGCTTGAAATGTACTCAAGCATGTGACTTTCTCTGTCTATCCCTCGTCCCACTGGGCGCTTAAAGTTGGAAGATGAGCATTTTTATATATGGAAAAAGTTACTACCGTGTTAACTAAACAGACTAAAAAGCCCGGGAATTGTTCCTTTGAAGCACAGTCTCATTGCTCATAACGTAGGTACATTTATCTCTCCAAAAGATATTGTCGTTCTTTCTATTTCACATATTTTTAGATGCTGAAGATCAAATATACGCATTTGATTTGAAACAGATTCACAAGACCCGTAGGAATCAAAATGCCTTAACCCTTTACCAAACGACACATTTTGGAATTTCCCAATTTGAAAAAGGTTGCAGACGACAATTAAATTGTAATGGAATATTAAGGACATAATCAGGTAGGGTAGAAAAAATTGTGATAAAAGGAGAAATTGCTCATCTTGAGCAATTTCTCATTTTATCATAATTTTTTATAAAGTCCTTAGCTATAAACCCGTAAAATCCTGTTGGTGTTTGGTAAATGGGTTAATAATCTTTGGTTCCTTCTTAGAGCCTTTCACACATTTATAACAAATACAATAGAAGCATCTTTCTTTGTAAAGAATCATCTCCAACAAGGGCTGTTTGTAAAACATGCATGCCCCCCCATATGGGCTGTCAGTTGTAGTGGCAGCCATTGAGTGAATACTTTTTTTTGCACTGGGACCTTGACCTTTGACCTAGTTACCTGAAAATCAATAGGGGTCCATCTGTGAGTCATGATTAATGTTACTATGAAGTTTCATGATCCTAGGCGTAAGCTTTCTTTAGTTATCATCTGGAAACCATTTTACTGTGTGAAGTCACCGTGACTTTTGACCTAGTGACCTGAAAGTCAATAGGGGTCATCTGCAAGTCATGATAGATGTACCTATGAAGTTTCATGATCCTAGGCGTAAGCGTTCTTGAGTTATAATAAGTTGAGTCACCGTGACCTTTGACCTAGTGACCTGAAAATCAATAGGGATAATCTGCGAGTCATGATCCATGTACCTATGAAGTTTCATGATCCTATGAATAAGCGTTCTTGAGTTATCATCCAGAAAACATTTTACTATTTCGGGTCACAGTGACCTTGACCTTTCACCTGAGAATCAATATGGGTCATCTGCGAATCATGATCAATGCAACTATGAAGTTTCATGATCCTAGGCATAAAACGTTCTTGAGTTATCATCCGGAAACCATTTTACTATTTCCGGTAACCGTGACCTTGACCTTTGACCTAGTGATCTGAATATCAATAGGGGTAATCTGCGAGTCATGATCAATGTATATATCAAGTTTCATGATCATAGGCATAAGCGTTCTTGAGTTATCATCCGGAAAACATTTTACTATTTCGGGTCACCGTGACCTTGACCTTTGACCTAGTGACTTCAAAATCAGCAGGGGTCATCTGCGAGTCATATTCAATGTACCTTTGAAATGTCATGATCCTAGGCCTAAGCGTTCTTGAGTTATCATCCAGAAACCATCTCGTGGACGGACATACGGATGACGGACGGACCGACATGTGCAAAACAATAAACACCCTATTCTTTGAAGAGGGGCATACATATAATTAACAACCCACACATCCCTTAGACCAACAGGCCTGAGAATATTATGATAATCTAAAGATTATTTCTTATATTTATAAATGTATTAATTAAGTAATACATATGACTTCTAAGATCAATTCATAACTTATATTAAGAAAATTATAAAATGATCAGAAATTTATATGGATCGTTGAGCAATTGACAATCATATCTCCACAATTCATGAGTCACAATTCACAAATGGAACAATGAATCATTAGTTATTAAAAAGCAGCATATAGACAGTTAAGAACATTGCACTTCATTAATTCCAACACCTTCTCTAGGATACAAAGTTTGAGTTTACAATGCAGTATCATATATTGACTTTTATGGAAATAATTATGTTCATGGAAGTTGTGTTTTAAAATCAATAAGATATTATTAAACTGGTTTAAACACTACAAAAAAGACATTAAATAAACATGTCATCCGAAATTTTTTTATCGGGATATATGGTCACTTTCGACATATTTAAAAAAATCCCGACTTTTTTCAGTTTATAAGAAAAACATTCAGAACACATGTTCTTACTTCAATTCCTTTTTAAGCAGTCACCATCTGATCTAAAATGGCACTAAATGACAGGGTTTTATCTCATGTTTACAAGATGTTGTTGTTGTTGGTGGTCACAGCCACACGGTCGCAGTAATCTCCCCTTGTAAACGTCATATGTTCAGTTTTGTGACCTCCCGGGACAGGGTCAAATTTGAGCCCTGGGGAATAATTTGAACAAATTTGGTAGAGAACTATTAGATATCACAACATACCAAATTTAGTAGCCCTAGGCTCTATAATTAAGAACAAGAAGATTTTTTAAGTTTGCACAAAATAGGCCTTATTTAAGCATATGTTCATTTTTGTGGCCCCTGGGGCAAGGTCAAATTTGTTCCCAGGGGCATAATTTGAAAAAAAACTAAGTAGTAAACTATTAGATGTCACTACCTACCAAATTTGATAGAAATAGGCCCAATGGTTATGGACATGAAGATTTTTATAGTTTGCACAAAATGGGCCCAATATAAGCATATGTTCAATTTTGTGAACCCTGGGGAACGGTCAAATTTAATCCCAGGGGCTTAATTTGAACAAACTTGGTAGAGGACTATAAGATGTCATTACATACCAAATTTGGTAGCCCTATGCCATACGGTTATGGACTAGAAGATTTTAAAAGTTTTCTCAAAATAGGACTTATATAAGCAAATTTTCGATTTTTTGACCCCCCAGGGCGGGGTCAAATTTGACCCCAGGGGCATAATTTGAACAAACTTGGTAGAGGACTATTAGATGTCACTACATACCAAATTTGGTAGCCCTAGGCCTAATAGTTATGGACAAGAAGATTTTTAAAGTTTTCACAAAATAGGCCTTATATAAGCAAATTTTCAATTTTTTGACCCCCCGGGGTAGGGTCAAATTTGATCCCAGGGGCTTAATTTGAACAAACTTGGTAGAGGACAATAAGATGTCACTACATACCAAATTTGGTAGCCCTTGGCCCAATGGTTATCGACAAGAAGATTTTTAAAGTTTTCACAAAATAGGATTTATATAAGCAAATGTTCAATTTTTTTACCCCCCCCTGGGTCAGGGTCAAATGTGACCCCAGTGGCATAATTTGAACAAACTTGGTAGAAGACTATAAGATGTCACTACATAGCAAATTTGGTAGCCCTAGGCCCAATGGTTATGGTTTAAAAGATTTTTAAAGTTTGCACAAAGTATGCCTTATATAAGCAAATTTTCTATTTTTAACCCCCCCGGGGCAGGGTCAAATTTGACCCCAGAGGCATAATTTGAACAAACTTGGTAGAGGACAATAAGATGTCACTACATAGAAAATTTGGTAGCCCTAGGCCTAATGGTTACGGACAAGAAGGTTTTTAAAGTTTGCACAAAATAGGCCTTATAAAAGCAAATTTTCAATTTTTTAACCCCCGGGGCTGGTTCAAATTTGACCCCAGGGGCATAGTTTGAACAAGCTTGGTAGAAAACTATAGAATGTCACTACATAGCAAATTTGATAGCCCTAGGCCCAATGGTTATGGACAAATGGACAAGAAGATTTTTAAAGTTTGCACAAAATAGGCCTTATATAGCAAATTTTCAATTTTTTAACCCCCCGGGGCAGGGTCAAATTCGACCCCAGGGGTTTAATTTGAACAAACTTGATAGAGGACTATAAGATATCACTACATACCGAATTAGGTAGCCCTACGCCATACGGTTATGGACAAGAAGATTTTTAATGTTTGCACAAAATAGGCCATATATAAGCAAATTTTCCATTTTTTGACCCCCCGGGGCAGGGTCAAATTTGACCCCAGGGGCATAATTTGAACAAACTTTGTAGAGGACTATAAGATGTCACTACATACCAAGTTTGGTAGCCCTAGGCCCAATGGTTCTTGACAAGAAGATTTATAAAGTTTGCACAAAATAGGCCTTATATAAGCAAATTTTCAATTTTTTTACCCCCAGGGGCAAAGTCAAATTTGACCCCAGGGGCATCATTTGAACAAATTTGAAAGAGGTTCACCACAGGAACATTCCTGAGAAATTTCATCAGAATTGGACCAGTAGTTTAGGAGAAGAAGATGTTTCAAGAAAAAGTTAACGCACGCACGCATGTACGCACGCACGCACACACGACGGACACAAGACCATGACATAAGCTAAAAACCATACGAAAATTTTCGTGAGCATTTCTTTTCAGGACCATCCGACAAACTACCAATATTCCAATATTCCAGCACAATTAAAATTTAGGTAGGTAAAAATTAAATACTTGAATTGTAAGATTACTTGTTTGTGCTGTTTTCTAAATCTCTGGCGTTACTGCAGAATTTTTTTATAAATGAGCCACGGTCTGGAAAAAACGAGTTCAGTGCATTTGCGAAAAGTGTCGTCACAGATTAGCATTGAAATCCGCGCAGACAAATCCGGGACAACACTTTCCGCTTTACGGATTTTGTAATCCCTTCTAAATTCTCATTTAAAAAACACTGATCTAGGCGGAAAGTGTCGGCCCCGATTAGCCTGTGCGGACTGCACGGGCTATTTTGAAGAAACTTTACGCACATGCATTAAGCCCCGTTTGCTTAGAGCATGGCTAAAAAAATGACCTTCTGACAAACCCATTGTTCCCATAGAATGGTCCCTCCTTCAAATACCTTTAATACTTAAAAATACTGAGCAGTTCTTATCACCATTTTGTACTTTATGATAATACTCCAAATCGTGTGCTTATGAGACTAGAGTCATGATACTTAACGAGGTAAAAAAAATTCTCTTACATATTTTGACATTTACATTAGTGGTTATTTATTCCTCGCTCTTTGTTAAAACAAGAATTCTTATCCGATGACTTTAATACGAGCCTCGCTTTGGGAAAACGGGGCTTAATGCATATACTTAAGTATCGTCACATGTGAGTCTGTTCCGTTCGCACAGGCTAATCAGATACGACACTTTGCGGTTTAATGGTATTTTTCGTTTAAAGGACGTATCATTTTATAAAAATCCAGGTCCTGTCTGTTTTTCGTTGTGTTTCATTTTTTGCATTAGTATAGTCCCTGCATGTAGATTCTCGGTCATCGGACTTTGTAACAAAAATAAACTTTAACAAATGAAACAATCATTTGATAAGTGCCCATGTGTTTATTATTACATCATACGATCGTTTGAGAAACGAGCAGGTAACTAAGCTGCCACAATATTTATGTTTTATTCAAATATGGTTCAAACGTAACAATTAATTTTATATGTTTTTTACTCTATACAGTATTTTTCGATGCAATACTGATCAAGCATCGTAAAAAAAAAAATAGTTATTAATTAGATACTTAAATAATTAACCACTTTATATTCCAAACTACACTGTATGTTGTGAAATCTTTTAAACATAACGGCATTTGAGATATATAATATTTATCTGTTTTTATTGTTAAAAATAATAACAACATCATGCGTGTTATTATTTTTTAACACACCTGAAAGAGTTTCCGATGCAGCATGATGCAAGCTTGCTGAGCTTTCGTTTTATATGACCTCAATGAATGAAGAGAAATCTGTGTAGTTTTTAAATATACATCATATGCACTTTATAAAGAATAAAAATTGCATTACCTGTGTCCTAAATAAAATTCTTTTAGGCGATTTAATATTCAAATATTACTATATTTGCGTTCACTATCTGATAAACTGACACTCTTAACAGGTTGGGGCATACTATAATAAAATACTTATTAAATGATAATGTGTATATTCAGGATTTGGAATTTTCGACCATATTTGATTAAACGAGTTCATAAATTTTGTGTATTATCAGGCTTTAGTAAAGACTGTTCTTTTAGTACCGAAAACAACTAATGATAAAATGTGATGAATATTTTCGTGTTTTAAATATTTATGTATATAATATGTATTTCAGTAAATGGTTCCATCAAATTTTATAATAACAATAATAATCTAAACAAAGCATATCTATTAAGTTTGTTAAATGAATCTCAGTAAAAAAAACACATCATTATTTATTATTTGATGTCCATTTTCGTGGCAACTTCAGGGCTCGAAATTAACACTCGCACACTCGCAAAATGCGAGTGAAAAATACTGATTGCGAGTTAAGTTTTAAGCCACTAGTATTTTTTTGCGAGTAAAGAAATAGTGGGAAAAAACTAGTAATATAAATGCACTCAACGTCATGAACGCTAAACCGTAGGTCAATTTATAGAACGTCTATGTATGCAGAAGCGCGCACCTTGTATGTAGACTGGTATACTTATAGTACAGATACGCGGATAGTATTGGAACAAAGAACGTTAAACAGTTGACTATTCACATTTGTTCATTGAACTTGCACAGACATGGCGTCGAAGCCAAACATAATTAGTTTCATTTTGCCTACAGACGGAAATAAAAATACAAAAGATAAAGTAAAGTTAACCGTTGATTTGTATTTTGGTGACGTCGCACTCAACACACAATATCATAGCTGATTTTTTTCAATATTTGAAAACCCATTAAAAATATCCCAAACTAACACTTAAACTTTGTTTTCTGAGTGAACACACTGCAAAATTTGCGAGTCTGTTTTTGATTTTGCGAGTTGGTAATAAAGCAGCTCGCAATGTTTTGCAAGTAGAAAAAAAAGTTAATTTTGAGCCCTGCAACTTATAACCTTGCCGCCTTCTTTTTTTCTAGCATAGAGCTTTGTTGTCTGTAAACATTGTTGTGGACGTTAAGGTGATGACCCATATGGTCTTCCACCATTTTTAAATTCCGATTCGGTCATATCAAGAATCTGTATCCCATCATTGTTTTGTAAGTAACAAAAAATGTAAATGAGTATGAATTTAAAAAATCAGCAGAAGCGAAGTTGTTGGACGGAGATACTAAAAGCTATTACTTTATTTGTTTCCTTCTTAGACATAAAACGACATTCGAATGTACAGTCTGATATTGCGTGTCTGATGCTATTAAAACGTCGAAAAGATAAACGACACTTATAAAATGCTTTTTGTTTATATAAAAATATTTTATTTCCTTTTTTTAAACAGCGGAAAAAAATACTAAAGTGAAATGTATCCACATTAAAAAATAAACACCTTATTTTAAACGTGGAAGTAGTATGCGGAACGAATATTGAAACGCGACCGTTATTTTCGTATGTCGGCATGCCAATTAAACGTTTGTTTCAGAAAGACAGTTTGGAAATGTGTTTATCTTTTGTTTATAATGTATATTCAGTATAATAACAAATTATTGTTTGTAAAACTGTTACTTCTTGACCGGCTACTGAATCTATTACAAATAATCATTAAGGAACACATTTTTTTTAATTGTATCGTAGTGGTAATTACGTAGATAAAATACAAAAACACATTCACTATTTAAAGGCTCAATTGAAAAGAAATGAACAGAAAAATAAATAACTTGAAAGTGGACTTATGGCATACACATTTCTCTAAATAAAGACAACCGGACATATTTACCGGATTCTCGTGATGTTGCTGCATACTTACAGGGGAGTCTTATATACTTAGTTTTCTTTGTGCATTTTTATTAACATATTATTACTTTTCTTAACATTATTATGCGGTATGAAAATTTGATTCGTTGTTTTTACCAAATAAGCAAAGGTTCAAAGCGCCCGTAACTTCCGTAACTTCGGCATAACAATAAATCGTTTGTTTCAGAAATACAATCTTTACATGTAGTTATCTGTTGTAGATTGTGTATATCCAGTATAAAAACAACTTATTGTGCGCAACACTTTTACTGCTTGACGCGCGTTCCCAGTATAGTTGGAAAGTATAGCGGGATGTCGATAGAAGACCCAGTTATGTGGCGACGATATAAAACTCAGTTGCGGGGTGTGTGTATTATTCTATTTAACGCCCGGCAACTGGTCAAGAGTCGAATATTTTTTTCATATTAATATTACACTCGTAATATTAATAATTATGATAATACTTATAATTATTTTTTTATTTTTAACATCATCATCATCATCATCATCATCATCATCATCATCATCATCATCATCATCATCATCATCAACAGCATCATCATCATCATCATCATCTTCATCATCATCATCATCATCATCATCATCATCATCATCATCATCATCATCATCATCATCATCATCTTCATCATCATCATCATCATCATCATCATCATCATCATCATCATCATCATAACCAATCATCATCATCCTCACCAATCATCATCATCATCACCAATCACCATTTCGGAAACAAACTATTCGGCACTTGAAAGTATAAAAGATAAGCATGTAATGTTTAAACAAACTATTCGGCACTTGAAAGTATAAAAGATAAGCATGTAATGTTTGAAACAACCAATGTTTGGATGAACTTATATGCTATTTCCTCAAAACAACCGTCTCAAATAATTTGTATTAACAAAAGAAATAAAAGAACAATTAAATACCTGTATATATTGATCATTTCTCTAAAAAATCATATAATGTATTGCCTTTGCACAACTCTTTCTATCCACTACAAGTCCACTTTCACCAACTACAGAACTGGTTTATAAGTAGGTCTTCCAAAATGTGTCACATCAAAGTTATATATGTATCAGTATCGTTGTGGCAACACGCTTTAAATTTCCTTATATTCAATAAACACATATTTTTGAATCTGCAATTAACACTTAATGCACTGATTTGCAAATCGAGTCCGTCATGTATTCCGAATTGCTAAAACTTATTCCGAATCTTACTAATGTTAGTATTTTCTAAAACCAACATTGTAATAGTATTGAACAGGCTTTACCTTTTTGGTTGCTCATTCCACTTATATTGCAAGTCAAATTGATTGTATTGTGTTTTAACTGGCATGGCACTTGTCTTGTACTTTGTTTGATAGTTGGATTGTCAAGTACCTTTCGCTTTCTAAAAAGGCACACACTTAGTTACGCGTTCTATTTTAAACCTTTAACTATCGTTTTGTTACCGGGAAATAGAAAGCGTTGTATTCCGTTTAAGGTATACTCTTGATACGTATTTAAAATGTACGTTTAAAAATTACACTGTATAAAAATACCATCAAATGCCTTAAATTACTGTGTTAAATATGTGAGAAAACAATCGCAGCAGTGTATTTCACCTTAGATATAATAACTTAAAACTAGCAATTCATCACATATAACATACTGCGTCAATTGCAAAGCAATATAAAATGTTAACTCCTGACCTCTAATGACAAAAAGATCTTCAATACGTTCGTACCAATGCGGAATTCATTCACAATAGTAATGTCTTGTAAAACCGTCTAACATAGGTATGAGCTGTGTTTTTTGTTTGAAAGTCAGAGCATAACATGTGCATAAACAAGTTAGTTTCCGAAAGGGGTTTTACACTCTTATATCTTCAATATATTAATTATTATAGAAAAAAAAACGTCGGGAAATTAAGATACTCGTGATTTGTGTTTTATTTGAATGTTCATATGCGCAAATACGGTTAAATATCAGATAAAATATTATCCATGCATACCCAATCTCGTAAGTCAAGTAAATAAACGACGCATTTGTGAACGCGCTTCTTTCGATAACTTTTTTTCGACGTTTGCGATCTTGAAAAAAACGAGGGAAGCATGCACACAGAAAAGCCTAAAGGGCGTATTCATTTACAATACATACACATATAAAGTGTCTACGCGGTAAAAAATACGCGCTTCTTCCTTACGAAAATAACAAAAGCGACGCCGTTTTGTAAGTCAGTTACAACTAACCTCACTTTAAAGAAGTTAAGTCTCGAATACGCATGCCCTCCACCCCTGTTAAGTTACATATTATAACGACTGATAAGACATAAATAAAGTAGCATCAAATAAACATGCCGTAATTGAAAATTAATTGAATGTTTTCGCCAGCAAACGTTTTAGTAATATCATATGAAAAACATGTTTCCAATCATAATATGCACAAACTTGGTATGACAATGCAGCCGCGACCACCACAGCACAGTCTGCCGACGATGTAAAAAAATACACTGGCCTTTGCCGAATGTCGATGCCAGAGCTGACTCGACATTCGTTTCAGCTCGAGATTCAGGACTTTTGCCGAATGTCGATGTCAGTGCTGGCTCGACATTCGCCCCAGATGGATTTTCGGGAATAGTGTAGAATGTCGATGTCAGAGTTGGATCGGCATTCGCCCCAGCTCGATATTCGGGACTTTTGCACAATGTCGATGTCAGAGCTGGCTCGACATTCGCCCCAGCCCGATATACGGGACTTTTTCCTGATGTCGATGTCACAGCTGGCTCAACATTTGCCCCAGCTCGATATTCGGGACTAATTTAGTGCCGAATGTCGATGTCAGAGTAGGCACGACATTCACCCTAGTTCAATATTCGAGACTTTTGCCGATTGTCGATGTCAGAGCAGGCCCGACATTCACCCCAGATCGATATTAGGGATTTTTGCCGAATGTCAATGTCAGAGCTGGCTCGACATTCACCCCAGCTCGATATTCGGGACAATGGCCGAACGTCGATGTCAGAGCCGACTCGGCATTCGCACCAGTTCGATATTCGAGGCTTTTGCAGAATGTCGATGTCAGAGCTGGCTCCACATTCGCTTCAGCTCAATTTTTCGTCACAAGTACCG